>NC_044315.2:40743087-40881246 GCF_007474595.2 Lynx canadensis
CAGAACAAACATTTCTGAGTATATACTTTAGTTAGACACGTTGGTAAGACACTCCATAATATTTTATTTAACAGTTATGCTATTTTAAGAAATAAGTATTATTGCTTACATGGGGCAAATGAAGAAACAAAAATACCAGAAAAAAACTTGACAATATACATAATGAAGCTGCTTTATATAAAAGCCAAATGTCTTTGTTAATATTGCTTAACAGGCTTTTCTTAAAGATGCTTAATGCTTTAAAGAGTGTTCTTGTTGAAAAATTTTAATATTAATTTATCACAGTAGGGAATTTTCATATTTTTATATTTAAAAAAATAAAATGTTTCACACCTTTTTAAAGGAAAAGTGGTAAGTACCATATATTTTTTTGGTGTGTTACAAGAATATTTTCATGACAGAATAAAAAATTATTTGCCTTTTGACAAAGTCATTCATAGGTCAGTTTTAGAAGATATTATTGCTTCTAGACTTGAAGATATGAATATTCCTATTGCCTATCATATATTGCCTGCTTAAAGAAAATTCAATAGCAATGAATCTGATTTTCTCCTATCAAGCCACTTAATCATATTCTGAATTAGTCAGAATATTCTTTTTTGAATTTCAAAAAAAAGGAATTGTACTATTTCCATTTAATTAAAATTTCCATTTTATTAAAATTTCCATTTTATTAAAAAATGACATTGACTTTTTGGTTTTTAATCATCTTCATATGTATATATACAGATACACATTCATATATGCACACCTGGTTATATCTATATACAAACACATACTATTCAATTATATACCCTATATAAATAAATTGCATATATTTCAATTATATGTTTATATACAATATATAATACATTTATATATAACATAATTATATGTTTCTACTTATATATTAATTTTATATGCAAATATACACACTGTACATATATATCTGAATGTATGAATGTATATTGAAATGTACACTGTTAGAAACCTATCTTATGACATGTTTTGGGCGTGGTCTTTGTCATTTGCATATCCATCTTCTATTGGCTCCTTGCCCTTCAGTGACTTCCGACACTTAGTGGTATGCTGCCCCCAGGTGGTAGCAAGTGCTTTGATTTACATGGTCTGGATTGAAAAAGTCTGTGCTTTCACTAAGATCTAGATTAAAATTGTGAATTTCACAGGATTTTCTTTTTTTGGTAATGAATAAAAATCTTTATTAAAATAGTTGAACATGGCAAAGTTCATGCAGGAAACTGGCTGATTTTTCTACTGTAAACTCTTAGAAGTAAATATTTGTGTAGAATTTGGTATCTCTCTTATTAATCCTTTGCTGTTGCCTTATCTCTAGACTCATCATTGTACTTTGATTAGAATGGTCCCTTATAATTTGCTTGGACAGCCTTTAGGGGTCAAATCATTGCCTGAATTCCAACATGGTTCAGGGTATTATTATGAGATAGTCACTATCAACGTGGCTTGAGACTTCAGGCCAGTCTGCTGTTAAAATATTTCCTTTCCTTTTGGTTCTCAGACTTGGATGGCAGTAATCCATTTATGTTTAGGGAAGTAATAATAATTAAGGAGACAGAAGGAGTTTACTTTTCTCCTGCTTTGTCTAACTCTCTCGTCTCCCCTCTTGTGTACGCAAGCAGAACATGAAGAGAATCACCCCAGCTTTTCTTCTTCCACCATCTATGGCTAAATCTCACATAACAGTACTTTTCCAGTTCATACTATTAGAACTAGAACCTATCGATTTGCTTCTGTTTACAGAATTCAGATTGCTACAGACTCCTGCCTTAAAAATATGAAGCACATAATTGATTCCTGAAAACACAGACAAGGAGTTCGTGAGACCAGGCAACGGGTAGATCAGTCATCCTAGCTTAGTTCAGAGAACGTTCCTTCGATGATGTAGGCAGAGTGGGAATATGGCTATCACGCCTATGGAATCTCACGAGGACCCCGAATCATGCCAACAGTATAACCACTGTGGACCAGAAACTGTATATATACTTTCTGTAATCCTCACAATTACCTGGGAAGATACATATGATAATACATAAATATAGATACACAATGAATTAAGGATCAGAGTTATTAATACATTTGCCCAGAGTCACATGTTTGTAGGTTTTGGAGTCAGAATTTAAACTCAGGATTTCTGCAAATTCATAGCTCATCCTATTTCCAATACAGCATTTTCTTTCAGAGTTGGGGCATTTTATTTTCTCTGATGGATTTTTTTTTTTTAAAGAAAATTGGTTAAAATATCTAGAACTGGAAGCTGGAGTAATTCTAGAAGTGTCTTTATCTGAGCTTTTTAGCTTTCAAAAGTTGTCTTCAAATACGTGTTTGTAATCCAGATTACTTCAAGTGCAGGTCAGTATTGGTGGCAAGAGAGTACCAAAATGAAGTATATGTAAGCCACGGGAGGATTGACATTCTTACCTGGGGGAATAATACTCGATAGATGTTTCAAAATTCAACCTCATTTTCTCCTGTTTTTTTTGTTTTTTTGTTTTGTTTTTTCTTTTTTTCTTATCTTTCTTTTTCTGGAACACCTATTAGTATTAGTCTGTCAGCAGGTGAATATCCTGGCTTGATCCTTTATGGTTCTTACATTTTTGCCCTTTTCCCTTAAATTTTTTTTTTTTTTAATTTTTAGAGAGTGTACATTTGTGAGTGGGGGAGGGGCAGAGAGAGAGAGGGAGAGAGAGAATCCCAAGCAGGATCCACATTCAGTGTGGAGCCTGAACCGGGGCTCGATCCCACAAACCGTGAGATCATGACCTGAGCCAAAATCAAGAGTCTTAACTGACTGAGCCACCCAGGCACCCCTACATTTTCTCTTACATGTTCTTTTTGTTTTAGGTTCTGGTAAAGTCTGTAAATTTCATTTTTCTGTTTAAATATTTTATACTGGTCCTCATTTAAAAAAATGTTTATTTATTTTGGGAAAGAGAGAGAGTGGAGCGGGGGGGGGGAGAGAGAGAGAGGGAGGGAGAGAGAAAATCTCAAGCAGATTCCACACTCAGCATGAAGCCCCAGGTGGGGCTCCATCCCATGAACCAAGAGAGCATGACCTAAGCTGAAATCGAGAGTTGGACACTTAACTAACTGAGCCACCCAGGTGCCTCTGGTCCTCAGTTTTGATTTCTAAGAACTGCTTTTAATTCTCTGGTTCTCTTTTCATAACATCCCTTTTAAAAACATAGTTTTTATATCTTAAGTCATAGTTTGTTATTGTTTTAATAGACAAACAATTATTTGTTTATTTTTTCTTTATTTTTGAGTGAGAGAGAGAGCAAGTAGGAGAAGGGCAGAGAGAGAGGGAGACACCGAATCCGAAGCAGGCTCCAGGCTCTGAGCTGTCAGCACAGAGCCCAACTTGGTGCTTGAACCCACAAACCTTGAGATCGTGACCTGAGCACTTAGCTGACTGAGCCCCCTCTTTTTTTTAATTTTATTTATTTTGAGGGAGAGAGAGAGGGAGAGAGAGAGCAAGTGGGGAAGGGGCAGAGAAAGAGAGGGAGAGAGAGAATGCCAAGCAAGTTCTGCACTGTCAGCACAGAGCCCAACGTGGGGCCCGAACGCACTGACCAGGAGATCATGACCTAAGCTAAAACCAAGAGTTTGACGCTTAATGGACTGAGCCACCCAGGCTCCCCTTTCTTGTTTGTTTCTATTGCTCCCTTTCTTTCATGTTGGGGGCTGTCAAACACTATGTTTTACAGAAATGGCCACAGTGATATTTCTGGCTCCTCAAATGCTTCCAGAATCTTGCCAGTCCAATATGAAGAGGTAGAGTCTGTTTCCCTCTCTTTGAAATTGGATGGGCCTTTGTGACTGCCCTTATGAACAACATAAGGGAGAAGTGATACTGCATGACTCCTAGCACTAGGTCATAAAAGGCAACATGGCTTCTGTCTGTTCATTCTCTCCTGTTGGCTCTCAGCGTCTCTTGACTCTCTCCGTCAGTGTTTTTTGTTGGAACCCAGCCATCATTCTCCGGAGGCCCAGGCCACGTAGGGAACTTTGTATGGCTGTTTTCAGCTAATGGCCTCAGCTAAGGTCTCATGCAACAAGCCAGTGCCCATCCACTCCCAGACACATGTGAATGAGACTTCAGATGATTTCCCTAGCCTTCAGCTGAGGCCCCAGTCATCCAGGAGCAGAGACTCGCAGCCCCTGCTGTGCCCTGTCTTATTACCGAGTCCACAGAATCCATGAGCCTAGTAATAAATGGTAGTTTTACACCACTACATTGTGGAATAGTTTGTTATGTAGCCCTAGTAACTAGAACCAAGGTTTTCCTCAAGTTTATGGTAGGATTTGTTTGGTCATTCACATTTAAAAATGAAGAAAAAGGGAAGACTTGGTGACTGGTTTGCTTTCTTTCGAGAGAAGGGCTGTGAGCTGGCTGGGCTGGGTGACCCCCCAGACGAATATACTGGTCTTCATTTCGTGGCACCGACACTCATAAGCTAGCTGCCTATTTCTCCCTTAGAGAACTCTTCCGATTCTTGTTTGCCTTTAGTTTGTTTTATGGAATAAATGTCTCTTTCTCTCTCTGTTTTTTGTTTTTGTTTTTTTGTTTGCAGGCCAATGTCTGTTCACAGTGGGTTCTGCAGGGTTGGGGAGGGGCATGTGGGCGTGGCTGGTCATCCTGCGTATAGTGTTCCCGTGGATTTCTGACTTGCTCCTGCCCTATTTTGTGCTTTGTGTTTTCATGTCTTGAGCCCCTACCGGGGTGGAGCACCGTCCCCTTCTCCCACATGTACTCAAGGCCGAAGGCTGAAGCTTCCTCTGCCGTGTCTCATTTGAAGTCTTTCTTCTGTTGATGGCCCCTCTCCCTTTAATTTTGTTGTTGTTTGCTGATATGTTTTCCTAAAATGGAGTTTTGATAGGAGGAAGAAGCGTCATCTTGAGTTGGATTTTGGGTCTTATTGAATGGGTTTTCTGCCTGTGTATTTTTATAAAAATCTTTCATTTCATTCAAATTTGAAAATGTGTTTCATACACACATAGGACTATGCCATATTGTTCCTTCTGATCATTAAAAATTTACTTGTATGTGATATTATCAGCTCCTTCTTATTCCTAATTTTGTGTTTATGTGTTTTTAATCTCATGAAGCTTGTGAGGTGAGGGTGCCCTAAAGTTTTGCTCCCTTTAGATTGACTAGTTCACTTGGGTTCAAAAATCTTGTGATTCTTGAACACCTAGTTTGTTGTAGCTGACTAAGCATTTCTGCTTCTAAGCTATCCTTTCTTCGTGCCTGAGCAGTTAATGTTAGAATTCTCCATACCTGACCCGCTTTTCCTGTAGGCCAGGATGAGGTAAAACGATTTATCTTTTTTCTTTTTTTTTTAAAGTTTATTAATTTTTTTATTTGTTTATTTATTTATTATTAATTTTTAAAGTTTATTTATTTATTATTTAAAAAATTAAAAAAAAATTTTAATGTTTATTTATTTTTGAGAGAGACAGAGACGGAGCGTGAGCAGGGGAGGGGTAGAGAGAAAGACACAGAAGCTGAAACAGGCTCCAGGCTCCAAGCTGTCAGCACAGAGCCTGATGCGGGGCTTGAACTCACGGACCGTAAGATCATGACTTGAGCCAAAGCCCGACGCCCAACCAACTGAGCCACCCAGGTGCCCCTAAAAAAATTTTTTTTTAATGTTTATTTATTTTAGAAAGAGAGAGAGAGAGAGAGAGAGAGAGAGAGCGAGAGAGAGCAGGGGAGAGGCAGAGAGAGGTGGAGACACAGAATCCAAAGCAGGCTCCTGGCTCTAAGCTGTCAGCACAGTGCCCACTGCGGGGCTTGAACCCACAAATGGTGAGATCATGACCTGTGCCAAAGTTGGATGCTTAACTGACTGAGCTACCCAGGCGCCCCTATTTATTTATTTTAATAGAGAGAGAGAGAGAGAGAGAGAGAGAGAGAGACAGAAAATCCCAAGCAGGCTCTGCACTGTCAGCATAGAGCCCAATGCAGGGCTTGAACCCATAAACTGTGAGATCATAACCTGAGCCGGAATCAAGAGTTGGATACTTAACTGACTGAGCCACCCAGGCACCACAAGGATTAATCTTGTTGTTACTTATAACTCATTTTTAAAAAACTTGAAGTGAGGACCTTTCTTATTTAGAAGTCTTCAATAGTAGGGCTTCATCAGAGGGTAAAGGTAGAGGCTACGGGAATAGAGAAGAATGAAAGATGAATTAATATTTTATTGTGTAAGATTAATAGTTTTCCTAACATAAAGAGATTAGGGTGGGACTCAGGCTGGGGAATGCGAGAAAGATTATGATTTCAACTTTTAGTTTTATTTAACTTGAGAGACTCGTAAGTTTGAGTGAGGAAATGTGAGGCTGGTGGTTGCAGTGAAGTGTTGTCAAAGATGTAAGGAAGAGATGAACTGTCTTGAAGACGTGAAAGAAAGAGCAGACACGTGGGAAAGACCTAAGTTTGCAAGGCAGTAGGAAAAAGAGGAGGTAGAGAAAAGCAGGACCGAGCTAGGTCCCATGTGAAGAATTACATTGGAAGTTTGCTCAGTGATGTCAAATGCCCAGAAATAGTACATAGTAACTTTGAATCTCTGCTGAAAACTTGAAGATATTTCTGCATATGCTTAGATTCATATGTAGAAACTCTTTAAAAGAAGATAGTTTTCAGGGGCGCCTGGGTGGCTCAGTGGGTTAAGCGTCCTACTTCGACTCAGGTCACGATCTCGCGGTCCGTGAGTTGGAGCCCCGCGTCGGGCTCTGGGCTGACGGCTCGGAGCCTGGAGCCTGCTTCCGATTCTGTGTCTCCCTCTCTCTCTGCCCCTCCCCAGTTCATGCTCTGTCTCTCTCTGTCTCAAAAATAAATAAACGTTAAAAAAAAAATTAAAAGAAGATAGTTTTCAAAGGAAATATTTAATCAACAAATAGCGAATGTTCTTCCTGTTTCCAAGGACATCTGAGCTCATGGGGAGCACAGATATGCATACACTTATGTGTAATATAGAATAGAGAGAGGGCCGTGATAGAGACAGAGGGTGCTACAGGGGCCTGGGTGAGAGGATCTGTAAGAACTGTAGATTGTCAGAGAGTTGTTAAGTTTTACATTAAAACTGTTTTTCTGTGTAACGTTATTTTGCTCCTCTCTGCAAGCAGGTCAGCAAATTAGCTGCTGCTAATAAGTCAGTCAGAGAATGACAAGTACCATATGATTTCACTCATACGTGGAATTTAAGAAACAAAAATGAACAAAGACAAAAAAAGAAAGAGAAAAACCAAGAAACAGACTCTTCACTCTAGAGAACAGACTGATGGTTACCAGAGGGGAGGTGGGTGGGGTGATGGGTGAATAGGTGACGGGGATTAAGGGGGCACTTGTCGTGATGAGCACTGAGGGATGTATGGAAGTGTTGGATCGCTGTATTGTACAACTGAGCCCAGTACTATATACTGTATGCCAACTGTACTGGAATTGCGATAGAAAACTTAATAAAAATTTTAAAAAACTCTCAAAAAATTAGCTTCTGTTGATTTGAAAAGATAATCACCAAGGTGTGTGTACCTTTAGTTCTTCAGTGGGCTCCTCCTCCTTGCCTGGCATATAGAAAAGGCTGGCAACTGGCCACCGGCCTGTTGGGTCCCGCCTGTGCTAGGAGAATGGTGGAGCCAGAGGTCAGATTTCCCATGGCAAAGAGTAGCAAGCATTCAGTTTATTGAGCGGTTACTGTCTCTGGCCCTGCTGGATACTAGAAATATATTACCACATTGAATCCTCACAAGAACCTATGATCCAGGCAGCATAATTTCCTTTTCTTTTCTTTTCTTTTTTTTTTTACAAGTTAGGAAAATAAGACTCAGGGATGTTAGTAATTTGACCAAGTTTCCTCAGCTAATAAATATTAAAGCAGGGCTCTGTATTTAGATCTTTTGGCTCTAAAGTTGCTACTCTTTTATTTTATCTGGTATGTGGGTGGGGAATGAACTTAGAAGACATAATTTTTTGCTTGGGGAAGTAAGGAAAGGCAAAAAGAAAAGACGGTACTTGATAACCCGAAGGAAGTTTGAAGAAATTAGGACTGTCCAGGTATGTCTGAATGGAAAACCATGATTCTGGAAATAAATAAAGATTAGAAAGAATGAGAAGAAAGGGAGACATGAAAGATGCGAAGACGGGAGATTGGGGAAACAGGGCACAGGATAGTTAGCGACTAATTTTAAGGTCAAAAGCACCTAAAACTTAAGTAGCTATAAATCTGATTATACTTTTTCTCTCTTATTGAAAAGACTGCAAAATTTGCTATGCAAGAGTTTCATGTTGGATGTGTTAAAACTACGTGCAGACTAAGTGTAAGAACTATGTGAAAACTATATGTAAGAGCTATGTGACCTACTGGTAGCAAATACCAAAAGCTTCTCACTACAGACTGAGACTGGGGACGTCCGTGGAGATTGTTAAGGATAAGAAACTTAATAAGCAAAGCTGCTGTCTTAGGTAGAGGAACTGATGTTCCTGTAGTCTTGCTGAGATTTCACCGGGGTCGGTCAAGTGGTAGTACCTAGAAAATTGGAAAGCTCTTTTATATTTGTATTAACAAGTGACAAAGGCATTAAGTGAGCATCCAGTTTAAACAAAATATGCTTACAAAAAGTGTTTTTGCTGTTTGTTTCTCAGGTGGTGAAAAGTTCTGACAAGGCATGAAAGACATCAGACATGGAGATGTGTTGAGATTTACTCTAGCTTTAAATGCCTCAGATATGCTGTAATCGGCGGGTACATAAACATACCTCTGCAGTACAAATAAAACCCCAGAACAATACCTGGTCTTTTCAAATGATTCTAATGATAATGAAGTCCATAATAATAGGAAGTGCAGGCATTGAGAATTAGATATTCTCATTTTATGCAGTCCTCTTTCTCCTGTGACACTATACACTCAAAGTCTTTGACCATAATTTCAAAACCTCTTTTCTCTGAAATACTGATTTTTGCTCATGTTGGGGAGTAGAAAGTGCAGCCACTGGATATTGGAGGGCAATTGAGAACCCATTGATATTGTCAATATTAGGCATATTTGAAGTTCGTAGAGATAGATTTCAGACGTTGTTTAAGAATTGTGTAGCACTTATGGGGCGTCTGGATGGCTCAGTCGGTTGAGTGTCCGACTTCAACTCAGGTCATGATCTCACAGTCTGTGAGTTTGAGCCCCACATCGGGCTCTGTGCCGACAGCTCAGAGCCTGGAGCCTGCTTCGGATTCTGTGCCTCCCTCTCTCTCTGCCCCTCCCCTGCTCATGCTCTTTCTCTCTCTGTCGCAAAACTAAATAAAAACATTAAAAAACAAACAAACAAAAAGAATTGTGTAGCATTTTTATGTATTTAGAAATTGAACATAGAGATCCTGTTGAAGAATTTCTTTCAAGTTGAGTGATTCGTTATATTCTAAATGGGTTTCCTTCAGCCATTCAATTTGGCTCTTTCCCCTTCTTTTCTTAAGGTCATACCTTAATTTTTATGATCACAAAACTGTACATTGCAAGCACTTTTAAAAAAATGTTAGCCCCTTCAGAGATCGAATGAAAATGAAACTAGAAGTTAGATCATGTGAAAGAAGAGAGCCACACTAGGAATTTTTTTAGTGTCTAAGAATTAAAACCACACTTGACACTTTCTTAATCTTCTATTTCTATTAATTTATGAGACATGGAACTGGAGGCTTAATGGTATTATTTCTACATTGTAATTATACTAATAAACATCTTTGTCCGTGACCTTGGAATTTATAGTGCAGCAGGAAAGATTTATTGACTTATGCTTTGGAAGATATATGGGATTATTGCATAAGTAGATTGCATGTTAAGCACATGTACTTGCATGCCATTTATTCCAGTTAGTTTGAGCTGTAACTTGTCTTTTTTATTTCAAAAATAGAAAGGGTTCTTGTTAAATCCAGATTCCTGAGAGATCTTTGTTATATTATCGAGTCAACTACAAAGTAACTACTTTACCTTGAAATGTGCAAAAGGAATCAATAGGCCTACAAAACTGCCTTTTAAAAAAAATGTTTGAAATCATAGTTTTCCTGGTAGCCTGAATATCAATGCATAGGACTTTTCTGGGTTTCTTTCTTTCTCTGGTTTTGTTGCAATATTAAAGTCCCTTGTAGTTTGAGGGTGTTTGGGTATTTTGGTTTTGATTTCTTTTTTTGTCCCCTGCCCTGGCCTATTTGTTTGTCTTGTTTTTTTGTAAAGAAGTACGACTTACAAGGAATTTTCCTTCGGGTGCCTTTACTTTTCATCTTAATCAACTTTCCCCATGATCTCTGTTTCCTTTTCACTAAGGTTTAAGTCCACAACGATTTTTATTTTTTACACTTTTCTTTATGAGACGCCATAGAAAGGCCAGAGAAGTCTACGGCGAGCCTTCACATGTCAAATCCACTTCTCAGTGATACTCGTGTTAAATCTCTTTCCCCTCTAATTCGACCTCATTCGGTTGTGGTTGGCACGTGATCTGCTGGCACTCCATACTTAAATGAAGTCATTTTAGTCTGAAATATCCATTTCGGTCTGAAAACCCGAATTCAAGTATATGTAAACTGTAATTTTGTGAATGATATTCGTTTACATTGTGCCACATAATATATATTATGACTGAAGTCGATTTTTGCCACTGCTACAGAGTCTTTAGTTTCTGTGATTAATTGAATTCATAATATGCTAAAAATATTGTATGCAATTTAAGTATGCAATTTTATGATCTTATGACTTGTATTTTTCGGAAGGAGTTCTCCATAATTTTCGAACTGTGGCTTCAGGGACTGTGTACATTTTGTTAGTATTTGTCCTTGCATTAGATATGGTTTTCTTAGCACTCTAAGTCATTTATAGAGGATATCTTATTTAATTTTTAAAGCAATTTTTGAGTTAAATATCATCATCCATAATTTGCAGATGAAGAAGCCAAGGCACAGAGAATTTAACTTGCCCCAGGTTGTAGAGCTAGTAATTGGTGGAACAAGAAACAGAACCCAGAGATGTTTATTGATAATTCTAATAGTAAGAACTTTCTCTATTAGAAAAATTATTTCCTTTGAATGCACTATAAAAATGACCCAGATTGTACAGTTTAATTACAAACATTCCGTGGCTAACTATGAAAATACTATTATTTGTTGTTTCAATGGGTCTATTTTTAAATTAGTAAGCAGTACATTACAAGTTAAAGGGCTAATCAAAATTTATTTACTCTCTGAATGTGTTTTAGTTTTCATTAATCTGAGACTCAGTGGTGGTTTTGTTTCAGAAATAATTTAATTTAACTCTGATCAAATATAGTAACCAACTATAGAATATTACATTTGTAGTGGAATGAGCATAAATATAAATGTCTCAGACTTTGAAGGTAATTATCTAATTATATGTTTATATTTCTGACATGATTATGTGGCAATGTTTAATTCATTTTAGAGGTAATTTTACTCCTATGTGGAGCTATGTATTCTAAATCATTATATCATTCTGTTTATAGGAAACATTTAATTAACATGCTCGAGTTTAAAAAAAATTCTTTTTTAATGTTTATTTATTTTTGATAGAGAGAGGGAGAGCGTGAGTGGGGGAAGGGCAGAGAGCGAGGGAGACACAGAATCCGAAGCAGGCTCCAGGCTCCGAGTTGTCAGCACAGAGCCCGATTCTGGGCTTGAACTCCCGAACCGTGAGATCATGACCTGAGCCAAAGTGGGACGCTTAACCGACGGAGCCAGCCAGGCACCCCAACATGCTTGAGTTTTATTTGGAAGTTCCCAAATGTATTTCACTGTTATGTTACTAACTTAACATGAGATTTCAGAAAACCAACAGTACTTACTAATCTTGAAAAATTGCATTTTAATTTAGTATTTTCAGAGAGTTAACTAATGAATGACCTTGTCATGCTTTGATCTTATGAATGCTGGCAAGTGTTATTTACTATGTTTTAATTAAAACTGTATGTAAGGTAGTATTAACCTGTATAAATTGGAAGGTCTGAAACTATCAAGGGTAAAGTATGTTTGTTAGTTTTGTCTTCTGATAGCCAAAGGTCTGGCCAAATTCCAAAATGTAGTTAGGGAGGTATAAGTAATAAGGATTATTGTTAAGAGTACCAACAAGGAAAATCTCTGTGATAGATGAAACAAGAAACACCTTTATGGTGGCTTTTATCTTATTTCAGCAACAAAGTCAGAGTATCAAAGCAGACCAAAATTATCAACAGCGCTTCTATGATGGAAATAGAATTTGTCTATTTTTCTGTTTTGAGTCCTGTGACACAGAACAGACATAGAGTCCTTGTGGAATTTAGAAAATCATTTGTCTATAAAGAGTGTGGATTTAGGGTGTTTATGCTGTGTCATGGCTAAAA
Organism: Lynx canadensis; assembly: GCF_007474595.2. NCBI lineage: Eukaryota > Metazoa > Chordata > Mammalia > Carnivora > Felidae > Lynx > Lynx canadensis. Next base: position 40,755,481 of record NC_044315.2, read on the forward strand.
GTATTAAAAAGAAACAACTTTAATTATGGTGGGGGTTTGACAAAATCCCCTGAATCAGATGGATGTGTATTACGATGTGACTATTAGCTTAAGAAATACTAAGACCCTTACTGCTTATTCTCTGAAAGGGAAACAAATTGAAATCTTCTCTCTCAAAAAGTTGGATAAATGATAGTGATTAAATGTAACTGTCTATTATATATATACGTATGTGTATATATATATATATCTGTATATATATATATTCCCCCTTTCATAAAAGGTTATATAACTGATTAATTTCCTTGCCTTGTTTAGTAGAGCACATTTACATAATCAATTTCAATTACTGTTGTTATGATATTGTGTATATAAATTTAAACTAAGGTTTTGTGATGAAAGTTGATCTTATGAAAATTGTGACAATCACCTAAAGTTTATACATATTATGTTAAAAATAAGGAAAAATACTGAGAATATTTATGTTGTCATTTTGGTGTATACCTTTCAAAATTTTAAATGTAAACATTAATGTGTTTATATGCATATTAGTGTAGACGATAGATCATAGATGTATTTAAAAATATGGTGTCATGACCAAAGCAATCTTGAAAAAGTAAACCAAAGCAGGAGGCATCACAATCCCAGACTTCAAGCTATACTACAAAGTTGTAATCATCCAGACAGTATGGTATTGGCACAAGAACAGACACTCAGATCAATGGAACAGAATAGAGAACCCAGAAATGGACCCACAAACGTATGGCCAACTAATCTTTGACAAAGCAGGAAAGAATATCCAATGGAATAAAGACAGTCTCATCAGCAAGTGGTGCTGGGAAAACTGGACAGCGACATGCAGAAGAATGAACCTGGACCACTTTCTTACACCATACACAAAAATAAATTCAAAATGAATGAAAGACCTCAATGTAAGACAGGAGGCCATCAAAATCCTCGAGGAGAAAGCAGGCAAAAACGTCTTTGATCTTGCCCGCAGCAATTTCTTACTCAACATGTGTCCAGAGGCAAGGGAAACAAAAGCAAAAATGAACTACTGGGACCTCATCAAAATAAAAAGCTTCTGCACAGCAAAGGAAACAATCAGCAAAACTAAAAGGCAATTGACAGAATGGGAGAAGATATTTGCAAATGACATACAGATAAAGGGTTAGTATCCAAAATCTATAAGGAACTTATCAAACTCAACACCCAAAAAACAAATAATCCAGTGAAGAAATGGGCAAAAGACGTGAATAGACACTTCTCCAAGGAAGACATCCAGATGGCCAACCGACACATGAAAAAATGTTCCATATCACTTATCATCAGGGAAATACAAATCAACACCACAATGAGATACCACCTGACACCTGTCAGAATAGCTAACATTAACACCTCTGGCAACAACAGAAGTTGGCAAGGATGCAGAGAAAGAGGATCTCTTTTGCATTGTTGGTGGGAATGCAAGCTGGTGCAGCCACTCTGGAAAACAGTGTGGAGGTTCCTCAAAAAATTAAAAGTAGAACTACCCTATGACCCAGCAATTGCACTACTTGGCATTTATCCAAGGGATACAGGTGTGCTGTTTCGAAGGGACACATGCCCCCCCCCCCATGTTTATAGCAGCACTATCAACAATAGCCAACGTATGGCAAGAGCCCAAATGTCCATCAATGTTTGAATGGATAAAGAAGATGCAGCATATATGTACAATGGAGTATTATTTGGCAATCAAAAAGAATGAAATCTTGCCATTTGCAACTACGTGGATGGAACTGGCGGGTATTATGCTAAGTGAAATTAGTCAGAGAAAGACAAAAATCATATGACTTCACTCATATGAGGACTTTAAGAGACAAAACAGATGAGGGGCGCCTGGGTGGCGCAGTCGGTTAAGCGTCCGACTTCAGCCAGGTCACGATCTCGCGGTCCGTGAGTTCGAGCCCCGCGTCAGGCTCTGGGCTGATGGCTCAGAGCCTGTAGCCTGTTTCCGATTCTGTGTCTCCCTTTCTCTCTGCCCCTCCCCCGTTCATGCTCTGTCTCTCTCTGTACCAAAAATAAATAAACGTTAAAAAAAATTTAAAAAAAATAAAAATAAAAAAAAATTAAAAAAAAAAAGAGACAAAACAGATGAACATAAGGGAAGGGAAGCAAAAATAATATAAAAACAGGGAGGGGGTGAAAGCAGAAGAGACTCACAAATATGGGGAACAAACTGAGGGTTACTGGAAGGGTTGTGGGAGGGCGGATGGGCTAAATGGGTAAGGGGCATTAAGGAATCTACTCCTGAAATCATTGTTGCACTATATGCTAACTAATTTGGATGTAAATTTTAAAAAATAAAAAATAAAATTAAAAAAATATGCTGTCATGTTTTATAGTGTTATAGTAGCCCTTTTTAAATTTAGAAATATATCATGGCCATTTTAAAATATCAATAAATATAATTTATTTTTGAGAAGAATAAAAGTAACAAAGAATTGCTTAGACATATTTTCTCCTTATTATATGTTTTAGAGTGGAAAATATTAAAATAAAATATGCTATACTAAAATATAAATTAAGGAAGGCTTCAGAAGAAAATGTCTTTTATAAAGTACAGACACACAGATTAGTTTAATCTGTAGTGTGCAACTCAATATTTTTCCGTAAGGTGGCAATATACTTTTATCATGTTTTTACACTGACTAAAATCAAATGACTTGCTGTGGTTTTTAATATTTAATTAAAATTCATTTCTCTACTGATGATCTACTATTAAATCAGACTAGAAGCTGATTTTCTAAAGTATCCATTAATGATTTCATAACTGTATAAATCTTAGAGTAGATTGCTATATGTAGGAATAGAACTGTTATCAGTCAGGATACTCTTTGTAATGTTGCAGTAACAAGTGACCCCAAAATTTCAGTAATCTTACAAGAGACTTCTTGCACCTTGTGTATACCCATCATGGATCAACTGGTTTCTGCTTCATGGGTTCCTCACACTGAATAAGGCTGATAGAATAACCCTTATCTTGGACACTGCTGGTCTTGTGGTAATGGTCTCTATTTAAAACATTGCTGTTCTTGTGTCTACTAGGAATTGACATTATTTTACTTCTGTCCACATTTTGTTGGCCAAAGAAAGCAACATGGACACTCCCAAATCTTACAAGATAGGGACTATATAATCCTTTTTCCAGAAGAGATATCACCAATTATATAGTCAATCCAGATACCAGTGGAACAGGAGAGAGTATACTTTCTCTCAGGGAGGTGGAACAAATACAATCCACTACAATAACTAATTTTTTAAAGCTTTATAAATACAGAAAAGAGGAAGGCTCTGTTTTCTAGTTAGTCATATTCACTGAATTTCATATAACTTTACATTTTATCATCTGTAGCTCTAAGTTTGCTAGAAAGGCTGAAAACAGGGAACTATATATTTAGTTGCCACTTTTCCCTCTTGTTCTAGAGTTTTTATTAGTCTAAAAAGGAAAGGATTATCCAGGGTATTATGCTGTTTTTCTTTTTTTTTTTTTTTTAATATTTTTTTTTTTCAACGTTTATTTTTATTTTTGGGACAGAGAGAGACAGAACATGAACGGGGGAGGGGCAGAGAGAGAGGGAGACACAGAATCGGAAACAGGCTCCAGGCTCCGAGCCATCAGCCCAGAGCCTGACGCGGGGCTCGAACTCACGGACCGCGAGATCGTGACCTGGCTGAAGTCGGACGCTTAACTGACTGCGCCACCCAGGCGCCCCTATGCTGTTTTTCTTTAAATAGACTTGAATGTTCTAGAATATGTAGACTGTTAACATTCCATAAAGCATTTTCTAGGGTCCAGAAGCCATAGGCCTGACATTTCAAGGAGTCACCACTAGATGGTGATCTCGCTCATTTAGAGGGATAGAAAAGCTGTGTGTTTTTCTTCAGGTGAATGGGTTGGTTACAGAGGGAACAGAAATGTAAACCATACTAATTTTATGGGAAGCTCTTTATAATCAAAATGGTACTATTTACTGAGTATGTATACGTACATGTGTACACACACACACACACACACATCCTCACACAGGAAAACTCCCTTTGAAGCAAAGCCATAAAAAATGTGTTTTGCTATGTTGTTACTTCCCTTGAATATGTAATATATATATATGTATATATATATATATATGTATATATAGTATGTATATGTTGAATATATATTATATATTCAACTGCTACTATCCAAAGACGCAAGTTTTCCCCAACTACAGTTTCTCAAGAAATTGCACTAAGCCTTGGGTTCATCTCTCTGCTTTTTCCTAATACTTTGTTTTAAATTGCTAACTGTTGCTGAATCTTTGTTTTAACACTTCTGTATTACTCTTTAGTCTCTTTTTGTAATTATTAGGAGGAAGAGGGATTAAAAATTCCATATTTCACTCAGATATGTTAAAATATCTGTCATGGGTTATCACATGATGGGAAAGCTGATACCAACCCTTTTAGTTATTTAGAAACCTTAATGGTTATTGCTAGTGGTAACTTTTTTCCTAACCTTTTTCTCTTTAAAATAACCCAGTATAACAACTAACTTGTTATACACTACAAGTAGTGTAGTTCTTTGAAAACAATCACTGATTTCAGTTGTTAATTGACTTTTTGGTGCTCCTAAAATAATGTATTGTTATCATATATTTCATCATAACTGAGCTGAGACTCAGTTATGGCTCTCTGTCTTATGATTCAAATAGCTTATAGGATTTCATATAGTTATTAGTAGAAATAGAAAATCTATGGCTAGGATGTTGCATTTATATGAAGTAAATATTTAATATTTATTCTGCTTGAGTAATGTAAAAGTGAATTTGATATAATACTCTTTGGCATACTAAGGAAAACTATCTATTACAAGCCAGATCTTTTAAAAATACTTTTAAATCTAGCGTATCACTGAATCATTATGCTCAAAGGTGAAATCTTCTCAAACCTTTGTTAGAGTCCAGCTGAAGATGCAAATGAGCTTTTCAGTATGGCCAAAATGATCTCGTGCATTTTTTCTAATTTGGCAGTTATGTTTTTTCATATGATCTCTGAGACCAAGATTGAAGAATGCTGCCCCAGGCCAGGAATATTGCAGTGGCTTCCCATGGCTTTCTATGACAATAGTTGGCAAGTACTTAGCCATAGACCCTTCTCTGAACATAATCTTATACAAAAGCTCATAGAAAACATTAATACAAAGTCTGGTGGAGAGAAGGAAGGGAGTTGGGAGTCTACTAATTCAAGTGTTGCCTCCAAGTTGTTTGATGCCCCTCTGTGGAACACTGTATAAAAATCATTTGAAAGATTGAAAGTCTGGTTTTCTGGCCACACTTGGACTATATGTACCTTTCTAGTCTTTTCTCCTGCCATTCTCAATGGCATCCTTCAGCCAAGCCTTACCTCTTGTATTTCTCAGATGTGCCGTTTTATTCTGATGAAAATGATCTTTACCACATTGAACACTTAGCTTGAAAACCAACTGCTTTCTAAATATCTTCTTGTCTTTCTAGTTAGGAAGTCACTTCCAAGAAGAGTATATTCTTTGTTTTTATGTGTTTATTTATTTACATCTCACTCTGCCTGGTTTTGAACTCTGGCTCTGTGTAACCTTGGGCAAGTTAGTTGAGTTCTCTCATAAGTAAAGTGGGAATAATAGTACTGACTTCATAGAGTTGTTATAATGATTAATTGTATTAATAAGATTAGTACACAGGAAGTGTTAGCTATTATTATTATTATTATTATTATTATTATTTATGGCTATGGCATGGATAGGCATGATCCAGATAGATACAGTAAAGTTACATCCAGTGTTGAGGTTAGGTTTTAGGATCAGCATATAAGGCAAAAATCTTGCATAATCAGAAGTGTTTGGGGTGCCTGGCTGGCTCAGTGAGTAGAACATCCAACTCTTGATCTCAAGGTTGTAAGTTCCGAGCCCCATGTTGGGTGTAGACATTACTTGAAAATAAAATCTTTGAAAAAAAAAGTGTCTTTTTCCTTCGGGAAATCTAATAATATTTGAAGTTATTAGTGGAAAAATGATTAAGCCATTTTATTTCTTTCAACTCCTTTCAGTCCACCCAACTCAATAAACTGTTCCTATTTATTTTCATTCCTTTAAAAAGCCCCTTCAGGTGTGGCCACATTAGAGATGACATATTCTAAACAAATTCAAGGCAGCCAGGTTTTCTTCCTGGAATATGTTGCCATTTCTTCAGTTGGGCACCAAATGAGGAGGTTGGTGTTCTTTCAGGGGTCAAGTTGAATGAAAGTACATTTTCCACACAGGAGAATCCCTCTCATGTTGACTTCCTTGTTAGGGTATTTGCAGGGTCAGAAATATGTGGGGACAACCAGGTGTCACAGTGGGTTTTGTGGTAGTTGCCGTTTGCTTTGTTCATGTCACCTGTTCCGTGCTGGCTGCAGGTGAATGTTTATGACTTGGAGTGGCACCAGACCTACTGGATTTGGATTGTTGATCTGTCATTCAATTCTTTTTCTTTCCTCCATTTGCTCTCCCCATTATTCCTTTCAAAGAAAGTATAATAGGATTCATTTAAAGTCAAATGCAATTCTGTTCTCATCTTTGATGAACACATATCAGTACGAACTACTAATTCTTCCATTACTATAATATTAAAATGCAATCTGTATGGCATCTGTTCTTTAAGGGTGGCATTTTTGGATTAAATGAGGCACGTTGATGACTTTTTACACAGTCACTAAGATCTCTTTAACAGGTGGATTTAGCTATAAGTGTTGATATTATAGAGCTTGATATATGTTACGATAGTGTGGAGATCCTATAGTAAATCTTTTAGAAGTTGAAGTTTTACGGGGCGCCTGGGTGGCTCAGTCGGTTAAGCGGCCGACTTCGGCTCAGGTCATGATCTCGCGGTCCGTGAGTTCGAGCCCCGTGTCGGGCTCTGTGCTGACAGCTCAGAGCCTGGAGTCTGTTTCGGATTCTGTGTCTCCCTCTCTCTGACCCTCCCCCATTCATGCTCTGTCTCTCTCTGTCTCAAAAATAAACATTAAAAAAAAATAAAAAAAAATAGAAGTTGAAGTTTTACTAGGCAGCCAGATCTCAAGATCTGCAGGGGAACTTCAATGCTATTGTTGCTAACTTATAAAGGAAAGAGAACTCCATTACTTTTCAAAAGGTTAAAAAAAAGTAGCAGCCTAATGTGGTCTTGAAATATATGAAATTCTGTACTGCAGTGCTGTGCTATATAATTCATCCTTTCCAAATGTTAATTTTTTTTTATTTCATTAGTGCATTTAAGAAATGATGTTTTCATACAGGCAATCTTGAATTGTGCATGCTTTGATTTTATTTTAATGTTTATTTTTGAGAGAGAAAGAGAGCAAGGGCAGAGAGAAGGAGACAGAGGATCTGAGGCAGGCTCTGAACTTACAGCACAGAGCCTGATGTGGGGCTCAAACTGACCAACCATGAGATCATGACCCAAACTGAAGTTGGTCGCTTAACCAGACTGAGCCACCCAGGCGCCCCATGCATGCTTTGACTTTTGATGTGGAAAGTGTGCCATTACATAGCACTGAAGTCCTTGTTGAAGTTTATTTCAATATAAATAGAAAGCTGTCATTTAAATAGATTTGAATACCTTGCCTTACTTGAGAAATAGGTGAAATATTGGTTTTGCATTTCCACGCGGATTTTCCAGTTTATGGATTTTTATGGAAAATCTGGAGAGATGGTTACTAATACCATTGTGGCACAGGATAAGGAATGAGGGTTCAGTGTACTATGACTTGGGCTCACATTTTGGCATAAACCCATGCAGTAGTTATAGGACCTTGGGAACATTACTTAACTTCTCTGATTCTTAGTTTTCCCTTGTGTGTAAAATAGGAATGATAATGTGAACCGTCTCATTGGACTATGAAAAATGAATCAATGTAACTGTGAGATGCTTGTATGATGACAATCATATGGTTCAGTTGTCACTCAAGCTATGCCCCCCCCCCGCCCCCCCCCCCCGGCTTCCAGGACTTGGGGAATAATCACAAACATTTATTCAACATTTAGTCTGAGAGACATTATTCAAGAACAGGCCTAGTGCCCTCATACAAAGGTGGAATGCTCCAGATAGTCAATGTTAGTAAAGGTTTGCTGTTCAGAACTTTCCCCCCTGTGATCATGCCTCTAAAATTAAGATAGAAATCAGTGGTAGAACACTTAATACACAAAAATTCATCCCATGAATAAACTTTTAAGAAAAACCTTGGACTTTGTTTTATTTACATTTATGTCTAAAAGAACCTAAGTTTATTTTTCTAATTTAAATTTGACCTTCAGATTCTCTTAAATAATTAATTTTTACTCAGCTGATATTTGATTTACTTTCATTAGTTTTATTTAATATATAGCATATTCAAGAGAGTAATTTGAATTCTGTATCACAATGAAAATATTAATGTGAGGGTATTTTAATTATTGTATAGGATTACTTAACATATTATTCAATTATATCACAAAAAGAATTCTTACAATTGAAAAATTCTTCCAACAATAATTTCTTTTTATTTAAATGTCAGCAACCCAACTATATGAAGCCCTTTATGAATTATTCATATTTTTTTCAAATTCTTCTTAGACAGTAGTTTTAGGTAATTCTCAAGCGATTTGAAAACAGCATCTAATTCTAAATGATACTTTTCTACCACCTAATTCATAGCTTGCCTCACTTAAAATATTGCCAGGGAATTCAGCAACTTCCTGGACCTTCACATGGCTAAGACTATCATCTGTGTAAAGCTTCTGGGACCTGCTGGGTAGTCTGTAACTGGTAAGGTCCAACAGAAGAACCTATGTGTGTTCCATCCCCTTGTATTTCTTAGGGATTCTCAGAGGGGACTTGGAAGCTGCGTAAGCTGATTTTTATTACAGCAACAGTATGGTGGTTGTCCCCTGCAGCCGGTGTCTGTTTCGTAAGGTCTGTAGTGCAGCTAAATGCAGTTTGTTTTCTACTCTGAGAAAACATTACTGCCACATTACTGCTTACATGCCATGTGTCACAATAAATCTAGCTACCGCTGGTCTGTTCTGTCCTTTTCAGAGTGTATTTTCCAGTTGAGAGCGCTCTCATGATTCTCTTTATTATCCTCCTTTTTTTTTTTTGTCATTTAAAATGTGTTTCAGCTATTTCTCTCCCACTATATCTTATTATCATCTAACACTTTTAGTCTACAAGAATGTTGTAGTGCATATGTGAGGTTTAGAACAAACAGCATTCAATATACTTTGAACACTTTTATGAGGTTCCTTTTCTTTCCATTATATTTTACTATTGATCAATTTCAGTTTGTTTACTGGGAAGGATTAACTTTTTCCTTTTATAAACTGATGGAATGTAAGAGGACATTTACAAAGGAATATGTGAGAATGTGGTACCAATAACCGTAAGCCATTACACAACAAAATCTTACAGCGTACTTTGAAATTTTAAAGGTGAAGTTTCATTGCTTCATTTGCTCCATTTTTTTTTAATAATCATCAACCATATGGCCTATTTGTAAAAGTAAGCTATTTTACATTTAGTTTGTTAATTTCCTTTTATCTTTTCAAGTGTCATAGAAATAGTTATTAAAAAATTGTATGTTTATATATGTGTGTGTGTGTGTGTGTGTGTATATATATATATATATATATATATATATATATGATGTGAAATAATATGGAGACTCAAAAGTTGCCACATATAGGTTGGGATTTAAAGAAGGCCATGCAATGACACTACATGGAGAAGTGTTAAGTATTGCATTAATTATGCATATTAAATTTATGTAGACTTTTTTGGTTTATAGGACACTTTCACATCTATTGTTTTACTAGACATGTGTGAGTTTTAACTAGACTGTCATTTATTCAACCCCAAAAGTGGGTGAGTTACTTCATCTGCAGCTCCAGCTTACGATACATTCTGCATAAGACTGTTATTAGAAAATAATAAAAGACAGCGTTCCTAAGGAAGATAACTTAAAATTGCAGAACTTTTCATTCAAACTATCCATCTAAAATATAGAGTACTAAGAACTGGAATTTATCCATGTATTAATTTTACCATACCAGCATCTTTTACTATCTTATATTTATTGTAAATTGTCTGATTGCGTATCTCACAGACTTTCACGCTTTATTGTAAAATATGGAGGCCTCTAATTTCATCCCTGACTCGTGTGCCCAGTTGTAAGCTTGGTGGTTGTGTCACTTTAACTTTATACTTTCTGTGGCAGCCTGCCTTGTGTGATCTACCCAGCAGCTCCTCACTTCTTGATTAATATAATTTTCTAGTTGTCACACTATTAGAGTAAGGCTGAAGACAGTGCTGTTTCCTTCCCCAATGTTAGTTTTAGTGCCCTGAGATGTTTTACCCAATTTATCACAATCTAGGAATGTTTATTCATGAATTATGGTCATAACAACAGTGAAGTTTTAAAAAATGTGTTATAGATGTTTTTTCCCCCGACCTAGGAAATGTAGCTTCATTCTTTATAACACTTACGTTGTTGTCTTGCCTTTCATTTTGTATGACTGACTTTTATACCAAATTGAATAAGCCATTAGCTTTTAGTCTGTAGGAATGTGGATCCATAGATATTTCCCATTAGACAAAAGAAAATCTATAAAAGCGGTATCTCCCGGGGCTCGGTCTTCCTAGCTGGCCTAATGGTCTAACGCACTGCTGTACTGTGCCCTTATGAGAGAGAACTATGTGGGATGATTCCCTGAACATCCAGAACTATTAATTGGAGAGGTGTGCACTTTCTTTCAGATAACCTTAACTTTTGTACTCTCCCACCTTTATTAATCAAATATTCTGATTGAGGGAATTCGTGTTCTAACTTTAGTATTTTTGAAACTATTACTGAACGAAATGATAGGCTTTGTATACCTTGTGTAGTTTACAATTCAAGTTTGCCAAAATAGGAGCTACTGTATGTAGGTAGCCATGTTGTTTTGATAAGTTTTTTTTAAAGAACGTCTCCTGACAAAAGACCTCTACTGGTGATGGTTGCATAATTCTGTGAATACACAAAACCCCACTGAAGTGTACGCTTTAAAAAGGTGAATTATGTGGTATGTGAATTATATCTCCATAAAGCTGTTATTAAAAAAATTTCCACTGCACAAAATATTTTCATAGGTGCAAACTAATAGCATTTTAGCTAATAGTTGCAATCAAAAAAATTGTTAGCTTTAATAAATTAACACTTAAAGCTTTAGAAATATGAAATCATGTGTGCATTAAAAAATAACTTGTGCTCTTACTCAGTGGTAACACATGTTTATTATGGGAACGTCAGACACTTCAAATAAGAAAAGAGACATTTAAAAATTATGAGGGTCTTTTAAATATTCGCATCTACCATGTATTCTGCACCTAAGCTTTCCCTATATTTAACTACTTCCTTGGCACCTATATTTTTCTTGCCAGCTTTCATTAGCAATAAATAGCTTTTCATGATCACCTTAGGAAAATAACCAGATGTAAAAATATCTTCTCATAAGTAGTTTAGTGAAAGCATTGGCTTTCCCCGCCCTGGACTATGAGAGGCGTAAATGAAGGTGGGCGGTGACATCATCATCCAAAGAAATACAGTCAACATATTGCAGAATAGCTTCGGATATACAGTCAGTTTGGGATTTTGTTGTAAAACGTTTTGCTTTAAAACATTTTGGCTTTAAGGTGAAAACTTAGACTTGTGCCATCAGTTCTTATACAGGCAGAATATTAGTGTGTCTTTTTAAAACACTCTTGTTATCACATTTAGCATTAGCTTTCTAATGGCTAAAATTGTTCGCAACACAGTTTAAAGATAAATGCAGTATCAGGCTTTGAATTTTTTTTCTTTTTTTGGTAAATATTAAGACCTGAGTACAAAATGAGGGCTGTACTGCGGATTAAGTGAAATATCTCAAGGCTGTGCTGTTCTGATAACTGAACCTGAAGTGACCTTTCTCAGACACAATTACAGAGCTGTATGTTTTTCCTTTAATTTCATCAGGGGTTTAATTAGTATACAAATAAAACTTCCCTTATCTTCCTTTCTACCTAATTGGCTTGTCTTCGCTTATATATGAAGTATGTGAAAGTGGGCTGTAATTAGGGTGACCGTGTTAACCTTTTTTCCTCAAATGTACTGTTGCCTAAAGGCCTCAAGGCCTAAAAACAGCGCTTTGGATTATTGCTTTGCAATCACTATGGCTGTCCCACAGGTTTTCTCATGAGCAGAAGGGCTTTGGGTGCTGCAGGTTCCCACTGCTTAACAGGATCTTCATTCTTCTCCCCACTAAATGTTTATTGATTATCTCGCTGTTCCAGGCTCAGCCTCCAACAACTTAATATCAGGTGACAGTCAGGAGAGTTCTCCAAGTAATTAGAGTTGAGCATTGGGGGAACAATTAGGAGCAGAGTTATTAAACTTGATTTATCCTATTCTCTCCTGAACAGTTTCTTGGATATCAGAACATCACACTTTCACAATCTACCCTGGTTGAGAAATTAGTGGCTAACCTGCTGCTTATCATTGTTGCCTTGCTGCCTAGAGGCACACCCTCCTGGTTTCAGTTGTTCGGTTGGAAATATTAGAGTCCAGAAAGTTTATCATGGGTTTTAATTAGACAAACCTGGACAGGAGAAAAGCAAAGCTTCACTTAAAATTTTAAGTCAATATATAATATATGCTATAGATTGTATATGGCGGAGGTACGTATGTATGTACATTATATACACACACACTTAAATATGTTTTTCTTTCTTTAAAGCTCAGTGTTGAGGTTCTTAAAGATTCTAATTTTGTCATCCAAAACAAAAAAAGGTGACTATCAGGGGAAAGACATATTACTGAATCACTTTGATGTTCTGCACACATCTTTATGAGCCTTAGAACCCATTGATGTATACGGATCCCATTGTACTGTACCTACCCCAACTCTTTGAAAATCGGAGTTCTGTTTCTCTCCGTCATGTGGCTCTGATCATCATCTCTTCATTTTCACAGTAAGGATGTGTGACCTCTGCAGCTTTGTTTATACCACTTTGTGTTCGTTTTCTGCAATTCCAGTCTTAGAATGGGCTAAATTCAGCTATTCTGAAATAGTGCGAGCTTTAGGAGAGTTTGGGGGCTCCCCGCCATTTCCCCCGAGAGAGGAAAATGAAAGCCAGAGGAAACAAGAAGATTTGGACATATGGTAGAAATTCTAATTCTGTGAGATATATCTTCTTTGAAAGGATGTCATAGGATGGCTGAAAAGGCAAGTGTGGCTTTACAATGCTGCCAGGGTCAGGGGTTTCTCTCAGATTGGGCCAGTGAGCTTCACTCTGGACAAGGCTGGAGACAGTACCTTGAAACCCCTCTCAGATACACACCTCTAGTCATAGGAGCTACTGAGCAAGAGCATTGGAACGGATTGGCACAAATCCGTTATTTCTGTTGGAAAAAGAATTCAAACTTTATGCATAGCTGGTAGTGGGTCGTTAATTTTATCTTCATATCTAAAAAATAGCATTTTTTATTAACTGAAAGATGTCAGAAATACTGGCTTTAACACGACTCAACTGGATTTTACTTTTTTAAATAAAGAAATCTCATAATACTTCAATGCCTTTAAGTATCTTAACATTGGTGCAAAATACGTAGGTTTAGCGTGGCCTTTAAAAATCTATTCTTTGTTGTCTTTTTAAAGTCGGTTTGAATCAGTGACTGTTTCTATAGTGGGATGTTCTTGAAGATCTGATAATACTAAAGGCTGAAATAAAATATAATGTCTAGTAAGTAATCCCAGTTTACTTATTTTTTATTTTTTAAACGTGTACTTGTCTGGAAGCAGCTTGACTGTTTGCAAAGGGAAATACTGAATTAAAAAACTTTTAACATTTTAAAACACCTGATTTGGCTGATGATTGCTTTCGTTGTATAGCATTTAGAGTGAATTGTTTTAGCTCCGTGCAGGCAGCTTGAGTTTTCTGTACTATCTATTGTGAATGCTTTAAGAGAATACTGTAGAAAGAATTTTAAACATGAAATTATAGCTTTGTCAATTATATATATATGTTGTGAACATTCATGTGTGGCTAAACTCTGAGAAAGAAGAAAAAATATTGTGTGCATGTAACCAATTGATTAGCTAGCTCACTGTATAGCAAATTCACTTGAAAAACTGACAAGCTCATATCCTAGAAATTTCATAGGCAAAGGAATGAGCAAGGTTTCAGTGCTCAGGGATCCTGTGATGCCTATATTATTTTGAATGAAGTCTAGAAAAGACTCCTTTAGATTGTGAGGTTCTGGTTCTAAGACCTTTAGCCCGAAAGGGAGTTTGGCACTTGCATCTTGACATTTTTGTGCTACGCGAATATTTCAGATTAAAGCAAATAGCAAAATATCAATCAACAGATTTTATAGTTCTGTGGCTAGGAAAATATTTATGGGACACAAACAATTCTGAATGCAAGTATTATTTGCAACTTTCTCTGTTAGATGAAACATGTTGATTGCATTTGTGTGGCTATGTTTGACATGAGAGTTATTTAATGGGAAGTAAGGGAATTTTATTTTGGAGTCCAGTTTGTTTGTTCCCTGAGATGCCCATAGGCACCTGTTCTGGATATATTTATAAGTAAAGTGGTGGTACTTTTAAATCTTGGGTTCCCCCTTCTCATGTAGGTGTCCTAACCCACCTTCCCCTCGCTCACAAACACACTTTGGGCTTATGATAGTTCTTGTTTTACATAGACTCTAAATTTCATGTGCTTTCTCCCCTGAAAATCTTTATTTTGTCATCATTCGAAGAAAATGCTGCTTGAGGTTTTTATAATCAGATGTTTTTTTGTAAGAATAAGATGTATTTGCCTTACGGTATTTGAAAAAATAAAATAGAGTTGTATTTTGTAGCTAAACATTTTTCAAAATCTTCTCGGATCTATCATTTCTAATTAGTAAGTATGTAAAATTTTTGCAGAAAATTTGTTAAACCTTGATGTGTAATGACCCAAGTCTACTTCTCAGTCAGTCTGTATCCTTCTTTGTTTAATAGCCTATGGCATAAATTGAAGTTAATTATCAGGGCTGACAAGTAACTCTGTTTTCTGTCTGCTTGCAGAGTCTCTCCGAGGCAAAGATGGAGCTGAGAAGAAAAGATCAATCTCTGCGTCAGCTCAATAGACATCTTACCCAGCTGGAGCAGGACAAGCGTCGACTGGAGGAGAACATCCACGATGCAGAGAGTGCCCTCCGCATGGCAGCCAAGTGAGCATTCGGACCTTGGGGAGATCACTTAAAACAGACAAAAGATCAATTCTTACTTTCATGCTCCGGGTTTTAGCCCTGGATAATACAGTGTTAGAAAACAAAAGTACAGCTGTCTCTCTTTGAAATTCTCTGATATATCCTCAAAAAAGAAAACTCTTAACTCAACATGCTAACTGTATATTTTGAGAAACCTCAGAAAAGTGTAAGGTTCTGTATAACCTCTAATTATGTGTATTTTGGGCTCTGTTGTACTGTTACATGTTTGAAACCATGATTTCATTAATATGAAATGGAATACACTTTATTCAAAAGTTTTTCGTAGTTCCTTCTATCACATATTCCCCATTCCCTTCTGCCCCTTTGCCCCCCAAATTTTGCTCGGCGTATAATATACCAATATTGCAAGTCATAGTTCCATAAAAAATGTTAATATATAATCAACATATATATCATAGCATCTTTTTAAGTGCAATAAAACACATTGATCATGGAAAAGTCACTTAATTTTATAGCTGTATATTCTAATATGTCCAACAGAAAAAAACATACTGTTTTTAGAGTGGGCATCTATGTAAATGTGATGAAAGTGGTTTTCCTTTTACCAGGTAATCAAGTTGACATACACTCTGAAGTTCAAATTGAACAATTCTCTTGGGTATTTTTATTTGTTCCTCACATCAAATTTCATGGAATACTTTAGGACAGCCCTTTGTACAACAGCATGGCTTAAAGAAAATCTATTTATGGATTAAAGAAACATCTAATTTTAATAAACTCGGTGTTTTCTGAATTTGGAATTCTGGACTCCTGTAATTACATATATATGTATGTGTGTGTGTGTGTGTATATATATATATATGCATGCATGTATGTATGTATATATATACACGTATATACATGTATATATACATATATGTATATGTGTATACATACGTGTATGTATGTATATATACATATAAACATATATACATGCATGTGTGTGTATACATATGTGTGTATATATATGTGTATATATATATATATAAATTAAAATTTTTTTGAGACAGACTCTTGTTAAGCATCAAATATTGTGAAATATGAATGTAGTCTGTAAACTAAATCACAAAACAGGGAATCTGCCCTCTAGGATATCTACAGCTTTGCCATTGGGCTTGGGAAATTGCTCACACATAATGAAAAAATGAGTTTACACAAGATCAAAATATTGCTAGGTTTGAATACCCACCAGTAGTTCTTTGGAAAATTGTAAAGCTCTGTAATGTCTGTGATCTGTGACCATGATCACATGTCCTTGTAACACAAAAGAAAGTTAATTTGAAATTTGGAGAGCTCATACATTTTCAGTTTATAAATTACCATTAAATTTTGTCTTCAGCATTTTCATCCAAACTTTTAATTTAATTGTATTTATATTGACGTGTAGTTGGCATTCAATATTATATTCAGGTATACAACATAGTGATTCAACTTTTGTATACACTGTGAAGTCATCACCATGATAAAACTATCACTCACTAAAAATATTCTTCCAATATTGATTATATTCCCTATTCTGTACATCCAAACTTTTTATTTCATTATTAAGGCTAAATTCAATCTACAGAGCTGTTAGAAGAAACTAGTAACTTTACATGTTTCTGGTCAAGGTCATAGAAGAGGGTTTTTGTGCAATTATTGTAACACAAAGAGCCTATGTAGAAAGGAAAATATTATTTTGCATAATATGGCCATTCATGATATATCTCCACCACTATGATTTTTAAAATCTCCTTCATTAGAAATCAAAAGAATAAAAGTTTAGCCTTTCTAGCACATTTTAAACCAATAATGTAATCATGGTTTCTTTTCCTTTTTCACTCTTTTTTTTTTTTTTTTCCACTTTGAGGATATCCTTAAGATTTTTTTCCCCCCTCTAATTTATGGCAGGCAATATAACTAAAGGTAACGGTTAAATGTGGAAATATACCAGTGAATATGGTTGGATTTTGCACTTTTAGAAAGAGTGCAATAATAACCAACCCATGTTTTTCAATAATAGTGACTTATCCTACAATGTGTAACAGTTGTTGTAAGGCTTGGGTTTTACTAATACCTAATTTTAATTTATTTTCTAGAGACAAAGAATGTGTTGCCAATCATATGAGAACAGTAGAAAATATGCTTCATAAGGTAGTATAATTTTTCTTCAATATTGTTCAACTTGTGTTATGACATTGTTTTCCTAGTTATCAGTTTTATTACCCTCAAGATACTTTAATTAATTTTGTAACTTTCTTAGAAAATAAATTCACGAAAAGGTCCTTCCAAATGACTAACAACTTGTATTATACAATGCTGTATTGCATAACCTTCTTCAGAATTTACCTATGTCCTTGCTAAAACTATGGAAATAGTGGTTTCCCCAAACTGGTATAATTGCACTTGAGTTATTGGTGGTCTTTGCTGACTGAACCAGAGGTCATTATGATTCTTACATGTCTCATAATGATAAAATGTTTGACCACACTGTCTAACCTCTTACCGCTCTCAAACCTATCATCCTATGTATGTATACATAGAGGAGGCATAATGATATGTATCTGGCAGTACTTTTCAAGTTGTAATTTTCTTTCTTACAAAGGTGTTAAGTTAGCTTTTAATTTGTAATGATGAGTCGCGTTTAAGGATGTTATGATATTACTAAGAACTTATATTAACTGTGTTTTTGGTTAACATTCCAGATTCAAAGATGTGTTCGTTATTTCATTATTTAAACCTTTTCATTAGAGAAATGTTATTTATGTTATTATTAATCATGTTATTATGTTATTAATGTTATTGTCTAATAGACAATTTCTTGAAAATATAATTACCTAGTACTTTTAAGATATATGGAATT
The DNA here is from genome assembly GCF_007474595.2 of Lynx canadensis. Taxonomy (NCBI): domain Eukaryota; kingdom Metazoa; phylum Chordata; class Mammalia; order Carnivora; family Felidae; genus Lynx; species Lynx canadensis. Next base: position 40,773,638 of record NC_044315.2, read on the forward strand.
CATGAATGAATCATATTTAGAATAATTCTTGGAATTAAATTTATTATATAATATAGTTCAGAAATCACTTAAAAATACCCCAAAACAAATCTTTTTAAGGAGATATTAAATAAACATTAGCAAACTAATACTTAATACACTTTAACCTTGTGGAAAAAACTAGGTCTGTGTATTCTTTTAGATATTGAAAGTGATTAGCATTATTTCATATCACCCAAAGCACTTTCAAAAAAATCTAATATTCTGAATGCTATGTTTTAAAGTAGTATTGTTTGAAACTGTGATTTGTCCCTCTCCCCATTTAAAAAAGTTTAGTTTAGACATAGTTACATCAAATCCATATATGCTAGAAATCTGAAATTTGATTTGTAGGAAAAAAAGACATCTTTGGTTAGATTTTTTTTGTACTTGGTGAAATCTTTGAAAGGAGAAATCGGTCATGTCATACATATAGCATAACTTTTTATATAGTTGATGTTGCCTTGAATTGTTTGTTCATTTTCCCAGCTAGAGGAAAACAAATGTTGGGTGGCATCTACAGTGAGGAGTGGACTTTGACATCAGAGAAAAACCATCATCAGTATGGAACATAAATGTTGTACCTTATCCTTTCATTGTGAGAGTGGCAAAATACATATTTTAAATACGATCAAGACTTCAATAGGACAATTATAATCATACAGTTCTTCAGTTGCAGTTCATCTTTTGGGTTTTGTGTGTCATATGGAAAGAAAGATATCTATAGAATTGGCCTAGAACTGCTGTAGATTTATTTTTGGTTATAGCTTTTTTCCCCTTCAGATTTAGTTAATTATTTTAATTGATGTCTCTGGAAATTTCTATTTACATAGTGGTTTTTAAATTATCAATTACTTTTCAAGCTTGAAGTAAAAATGTAGGGAAGGCTAATTGATGGTTGGGCTAATTCTCTGTTCTACGAAGTTTAGGTGTGAATGAAAGGATGCTAAAGAAGTGGCCCAGAGAATCGCTCATGCCAGCCCACTGGTGTTGCCTGCTGTCCTCATGCCAGCTTTTGCAAGTTTATTTCTGTGGCCCCTTCGGACTGTCCAGAGGCGTTTTGCCACCTTGGAGAAACTGGGAGTGGTACAAAAGGAGGGTCTGGGCTCTTTCATGGTTAAAATGGTTGTGGTTGCATCCAAACTCTTCAGAGTAGTTTACTGTACATAGCCAAAATAGCGTAGCTATTTATATTTCTCTTTTTTTAACGTTTATTTATTTTTGAGAGAGAGAGAGTACACATAAGCAGGTGAGGGGCAGAGAGAGAGGGAGACAGAGGATCTGAAGCAGGCTCTGTGCAGCACAGAGCCCCATGTGGGGCTCGAACGGATGAGCCGTGAAATCATGACCTGAGCCAAAATCAAGAGTCCGATGCTCAACTGATTGAGCCACCCAGGTGCCCCTATATTTGTTATTTTTTAAACTTGATACATTACATTCAACTTTTCAAATCCTGAAACTGTATTATACAAAGCAGTTGAGTGGATATTAATTTTAAAATTCCATTTGGGACGGATACTAGTATTTAATAAGGAAGGCCAGTCATTTTCATTTAAAAGCATATACCTTATTTCAAAGAAACAGATGTTTTATTTTAATTTCATGTAAATATATGTATGTATGTATTGTGACTTTTTAATGTAGGCCAGAAGTTAACTTTTTATTAAGAAACTTTTTGGGGGCTAATTTCCGGTTATTGGGTTAAGAAAAATAACAAAAGAAAACAAAATCACAACTTTCCATGAGGTGCATTTTTGATGCACACACTTCTCTATTTAGTTGAACTCTCAGATGTTTGGGAAAAAACCAGAAGTATTGAATTAAAAAAAAGTAACCATTTTAACCATTTTAAAATGTACAATTCCGTGGCTTCCAATGCATTTACAGTGTTGTGCAACTATCACAACTCTGTTTTCAGAATATTTTTATCACCTCAAAAAGAAATCCAGACAAATTAAGCAGTCACTCCTACACCTTCTTATTCCATTCCATAGGATGTCTTTTTACTTTCTTGATAGTGTCCTTTGATGAAAAAGTTTTTTATTTTTATTATTATTTAAAAATTATTTTTCAATGTTTATTTATTTTTGAGAGACAGGTCAGAGTGTGAGCGTGGGAGAGGCAGAGAGAGAGGGAGACACAGAATCCGAAGCAGGCTCCAGGCTCTGAGCTGTCAGCACAGAGCCCGATGTGGGGCTTGAACTCACGAACCATGAAATCATGACCTGAGCCGAAGTCAGAGGCTTAACCGACTGAGCCACCCAGGCACCCCAAAAAAGTTTTTTAAATTTTGATGAAGTCCATTTTTTTTCTTTTGCAGATCATGTTTTTGGATTCTTATCTGAGAATACATTCATTGTCATATCTAAGATCATGAAGATTTTTCCCTGTGTTTTCTCCAAAGAGTTTTATAGTGTTAAATTCTCTGGAGTTTAAACTACAAACTTTGGGGGGCGCCTGGGTGGCGCAGTCGGTTAAGCGTCCGGCTTCAGCCAGGTCACGATCTCGCGGTCTGTGAGTTCGAGCCCCGCGTCAGGCTCTGGGCTGATGGCTCAGAGCATGGAGCCTGTTTCCGATTCTGTGTCTCCCTCTCTCTCTGCCCCTCCCCTGTTCATGCTCTGTCTCTCTCTGTCCCAAAAATAAATAAAAACGTTGAAAAAAAAATTAAAAAAAAAAAACTACAAACTTTGGAGTTACACTTTCTATTAACTCTTATATTTAGGCTTTGGTCCACGTTGAATTAATTTTTGTACTGGTGTAATACAAAGACCAAACTTGAGTTATTCCTACAGCATTTGTTAAAAAGACTTTTAATTCTCCCATTCAATGATCTCAGTACCCGTGTTGAAAATCTATTGACTATAGATGTTTTCTTTTATTTCTGCACTCTCAATTCTGTTCCGTTGATCTACCACACTGTTTTGATCACTGTGGCTTTGTAGTAAATTTTGAAATTAAGAAATGTGAGTCTTCCAACTTTGGATTTTTCTTTCAGGGTTTGTTTTGGCTTTTCAGGATTCCTTGTAATTACATATGAATTTTAGAATCAGCTTGTCCATTTCCGAAGAGGACAATTTGAATTTTGATAGTACTTCCTTCTTATAACATTAAGTTTTGCAATCCATGACGTGGGATGCCTTTCCATTTATTTAGATCTTCTCTCATTATTTTCAACAGTGTTTTGTAGTTTTCAGTGTACAAGTTTTTCGCATTCTTGCTTACATTTATTTTTAAGTATTTTATTCTTTGTACTATTGTATTTTCTTAATTTATTGGTTCCTAATTATTAGCATTTAGAAATATGAGTGATTTTTATATGTTGCTTTTGTATCTTGCAACTTGGCTGAATTTTTTAGCTCTAATAATTTCTTTTGAGGGTTCTTTAGGATTTCTCTATATAAGATCATGTCATCTACAAATAAAGATATTTATTCTTTCTGGTTTGGATACCTTGATTTTATTGTTTTTTGTTTATTTGTTGTTATTGTTGTTATTTTTGTTTTTGCCTAATTTCCTGCTTAGGACTTCGAGTTCTAGCAGTGAGATGACAACAGATATCTTTGCATTCTTCCTAATCTTAGGGGGAAAGCTTTTGGACTTACACCATTAAGTATGATATTAAGAGCATGTCCTTTATCAGATTGAGGAAGTTCTTTTCTGTTCCTAGTTTTTTGAATTTTTCTTATAAAAGGTTGTTGGGTTTTGTCAAATGCTCTTTCTACATCAAATGTAATGATCTTTATTTTCAACCTTCATTCTATTAATGTTGGGTACTACATAGACTGATTTATGTATGTTGAACCATGCTTGCATTCCTGTTATACATATCACTTGGTTATCATGTGTAGTTGTTTGAATATGTTGCTAGATTTGGTTTGCCAGTATTTATTTTTGAGGATTTTTGCATCTGTGTTCATAAGGGATATTGGTCTATAGTTTTCTGGTGATATCTTTGTCTGGCTTTGGTATCAGAGTAATGCTGGCCTCATAGAATGAGTTAGGAAGTGTCCCTTCCCCTTCAATTTTTTTGGGGGAGAGTTTGAGAAGGATTGGTGTTAATTTTTTAAACATTTGGTAAAGTTTACCAGTGAAACTATCTAGTCCTGGGATTTTTGTTATTGGAAGGTTTTTACTTACATATTCATTCTTTTTCCTTGGAATAGATGTATTCAGATTTTCTGCTTCTTTTTTAGTCTGTTTTGGTACTTTATGTGTTTCCAGGAATTTGTTTCGTTCATCTAGGTTACCTCATTTGTTGACATTGTTCATCTTCTTAGTACTGTTTTTTATTTCTGTAAGGTCACTAGTAATGTCCTCACACTTATTCCTGATTATAGTAATTAATTAATCTTTTCTTCTTGGCAAGGCTAGTTAAAGTTTGTCGAAGTTGTTGACCTTGCCAAGGAATCAGATTTGGTTTTCTTGATGTGCTCTGTTATTTTTCTATTCTCTATTATCTCTACACCATTCTTTATTATTTCTTTCTTTGGTTTGGTTTGGGCTTAGTTTGCTCTTCTCTTTCTATGTCCCTCAGGTAAAAGAGGTTATTGACTTGAGATCTTTCTTCTTTTTTAATGTAGGTATTTGCAACCAAAAATTTTTGTGTGAGCTCTGCTTTCACAGATTTCACCGAGATTCTGTTGTCAGGTGCATATATATCTGGAAATTGTTGTATCTACTTGGTGGATTGATTTTTTTATTATCATAGATTTTTTTTTGTCTCTTGTAACATTTTTTGTCTTAAAGTGTGTTGTGTATGTTAGTATAGCTGTTCCAGCTCTCTTTTGGTTACTGTTTGCATGGAATATCTTTTTTCTATCCTTCTAATTTCTTTTTTTTTAAGTTTATTTGTTTTGAGAGAGAGAGCATGCACATGCATGTGTGTGTACAGGAGGAACAGAGAGAGAAGGAGAGAGAGAATCCCAAGCAGGCTTCACAATGTCAGCACAGAAGCTGACGTGGAGCTTGATCTCACAGACTGAGATCATGACCTGAACTGAAGCCAAAAGTTGGATGCTCAACCACTTGAGCCACCCAAGCCACCCAGGCACCCATATCCTTCTACTTTCAATTTATCTGTGTCTTTGTATCTAAGATACCTCTTGTATGCAACATATAATTAATCATTAAAAAATTTTTTTTTAATGTTTTATTTTATTTTTGAGAGAGACAGAGACAGAGCGGGAGGGGCAGAGAGAGAGGGAGACACAGAATCTGAAGCAGGCTCCAGGCTCCAAGCTTGCCAGCACACCAGCACAGAGCCTGACGCGGGGCTCGAACTCACAAACCATGAGGTCATGACCTGACCTGAAGTCACTTAACTGACTGAGCCACCCAGGCACCCCTATAATTAATCTTTTTTTTTTTTAACACAGTCTGCCAATCTTTGACTTTTAATTGGAGAGTTTAATCAACTTACATTTAATATGATTAGTGATATGGAAAGACTTCTGTCATTTTCCTTTTTTTTCTATATGTCTTATATCTATATTCCTCAATTTCTGTTTTAGTCCCCTCCCTTTTATTGTGTGATAGATAGATGTTTTGCAATATAACATTTGTTTTCCTTCTCTCTTGTTTTGCTATATATTTTTAGTTATTTTCTTAGTGGTGGCCTTGGAGATTACAATTAATATCTTAATTCTTAGCAGTCTACTTTGAATTAATAACCTTAGTTTCAGTAGTATATAAAAACCTTGCCCCTATGTAGCTCCATCCTCCCCTTATGTTGTTAATGTCACAAATTACATCTTTATATATAGTGTGCCCATCAACATAGTTTATTATTATTGTTTTATGTAGTTGTCTTTTAAATAACATGGGAAAAAAAGAGGAGTTACAAGTAAATAATACATTATTACTGACTTTATATATACCCGTGCAATTTTTTATATGAGTGCTCTTTATTTCTTCATGTGGATTGGAATTACTGTCTGGTGTTTTTCATTTCAGGCTGAAGGACTCCCTTTAGGGTTTCTCCTAAGGCAGGTCTAGTGATGCTGAACACCCTCAGCTTTTGTTTATCTTGGATAATTTCTCTTTCATTTTTAAAGAGTATTTTTGTTGGATATAGAATTCTTGGTTGATAGTCCCCCCCCCCCCCGCCACCCCATTAAACACTTTGAATGTGTCAACTCTGAAATTTCTATTTGGTTCCCTTTTATACTTTCTATCTCTGTGTTTGTATTTTCTATTTTGGAAGGCATTGTTCTTATAGTTTCCTTTGTTTTTTTGTACATGGTTTCCCTTAGCACTTTAAGCATATTTGAAATAATTGATTTAAAGTCATCGTGTGATAAATCCAATGTTGAGGCTTCCTCGGGGACAGTTCCCATTAGTTTCTGTTTTTATTGTGTATGGGCTAGACTTTCTTATTTCGTTGAAAACTTCATAATTTCTTGTTGAAAAGTGGATATTTTGAATAGTGCAATGTGGCAACTCTGGAAATCAGATTCTCTTCCATCCCCGGTGTTAGTTGTTTCTGCTTACTGTGGTGGTTTTTGTTTGGTCAATGACTTTACTGAACTAATTTTTTTAAGTTTGTATTCTTTTTTTTAGAAAATATTTATTATTGAAGCATAGTTGACAGACAATGTTATATCAGGTTCAGGCACGCAACATAGTGATTTGACAATTCTGTACGTTACTTAGTGCTCACCATGTTAAGTGGTCACCCTCTGTCACCATACAATATTATGACAATATTGTGTTCTGTGAGCTTTATTTTTCATCTCTGTGTAAAGTCTGTATTCTTCGTCAGGTAGGGCCACTGAAATCGCTGTTCTGTTAACTTTGTGCTCTGCTGGTGTATCAACAGAGATTTCCTTACATACTGAGATTCAGGTTTTTTTTTTTTCTTTTTCTTGATTAAGCTTTTGTGTGGTTTCTATAAAGTTTCAGTTAGTTTCTAGAGTTCTGCAAGAGTTGATTCTGACAAATTTTGTCAGTGTATTCATTGTTTTTGTGTAGGAACTGGTTTTTGGAATTCCTTATTCCACCATTTTTGCTAACGTCATTCCCTAAAGTCATATACTTTTGTTTTCCTAATGACTTTACCAGTAGGTTTCTAATATTACTGATAACAAAGACTCTCAGGAATTGATTTCTTCTTTACATTAAGAGGCTCTCCAAACATGCTTAAGTATTTCTATTTTGAGAAAAAGAAAGTACAATAATTATATTTAAAATAACGTTCAGGATAAGGTAATGAGTGGATGTACAGGATAATATCTGAATTATTTAGGGTTAGGTATGAGAAAAGTAAGTATTTATTGGGCAATAACCAAGTGCTTAACAGAGAGATGTCTTGGTTTATACGATAGCAGGGAGTAAAAGTAAGTAAATTTAGGTAAAATTGGAATGTAGAGAAGAATGAACTTTTTTTGGAGTCATTTTTTATTATTGTCAAGTTAGCAGAATGGCTGGATTCTTGAGACTTACAGAGATTGCTTGAATCCTATGAGTTAGGAACGATTAACTACAGTGTTTCCTGTATATGATTGCAGTAGCCTATGAACTTTAAAGGTACCTCTGAACATTTACTCAGAAGTATTAGCTGCCTTTTCAGTAAAATGTCTGAAAGATAAAACAGGAAGTCACAATCCAGAAGCCTCAGAAGGCTCTAGAAGACCTTGCATCTATAAGCCCTGTAAATTTATCGGGCTGAAATGACACTGAAACAATAACTAGGAAGCCACAGGAATTTTTGCTGATGTTCTTTTAGATTCCTTTCTATAGTAAAGTTACTTAAAACCTCTAATCCATCATAAAACACAATATTTAATGTGAATAGTTGAGTTCGACAAATGCTTTTTAAGTGTGTATTATATTCTGGAGCTGTACCAGTTTTGGGGGAAACAAACAATCAAAAATTATATACACACACACATATATATATGTATATATACACATATACATATATGTATACATATATGTATATGTATATATACATGTGTATATATGTACATATGTATGTATATATACATATATATGCACGTGTGTATATATACATATATATGTATATATATATAGCTTAGTCCTTTCCCTCAAGGCAGAGACACAGATAATTGCAGTATACCATGGTAAACACGGATCCGTAAGATGCAGTTCGACATCCATTTAGATAGTTATTCATCTATGATGCATACCTAGAAAACTCACGGGTTGGCTGGAAGTTTCCTAGAAAAGGATGAATGCCCTGATGGGGCTGAAGTGTGAGGGAAGACGGGAAAGGCATTCCAGCAGAGAGAATAGCGTGTGCAAGTTCATGGTGGCACGAATAGCCAGACATCCTCCGTTCAGCAGTGAGTGCAAGGAGAATGCAAGAGATGAGTCCGAATGAGGCACTTGGAAGCCAGGTCTTAGCAGAACTCTTGTTTTGTTCATTGGTTTTTTTTTTTTTTTTTTTTTTTTTCCCCATCTAAGACCTTGGATCTTTATCATGGAGGCAGTGGGCGTAAACCAGGGTTTACGCTAGGGATGAATGTGGTCAGGTTTCTTATTGAATCTGGGTTCTGGAAGGCATATTTGCAGACTGGATATCGTAATGAAATGGTTTTAAGAGCCATGGGTCTAGGCTCAGTGAAAGCAGGAGAAGGTTTGGACCAGGGTAGTGAGGATGGGTGGTGTCAGAGAAAAGGATGTGAAACTTACTTAGTAAAATGACAAATGAAGATGAGAAGGCAACGGAGGATAACTCCCAGTATGGGCAGTGAGATCGACTGATGTTGGCAGTACAAAAAGAGGAGCAGGCTTTTTTTTTTTTTTGGTAAGGAGAAGAAGGGAGACAATGATGCGTTTTGTTTTGGAAATACCCAAGTTTAAGGTAATGTGGAGTGATCAGCAGGATATGTGAGTCTGGACCGCAGGGAAAAAGTCAGGCTAAAGATAAAGGTTTGAGATTGATTAATGTAATACTCACTGGCAAAGAAAGAAGGCAGTGTAGCAATTGATAGGAGAAACAAGACATTACAGATAAATGGGAGGCTAGCAAATGCATTTTGAGAGATTAATTATGCCACGAGAGTTTGAAGTCCTTGAGGGATGGAACTCTGTCTCCTTAATTTTTATATGCTCAGCATCTATCACGGCGCCTGGTACCCAGTAGGTACTTAATGAATGTTTGTTGAATGAGTCAAATTTTACCATCACCCAGTCTCTAAATAAAACTAAAGCCATCTCTAGATTTCAATGGAAGTCTTGCTGATTTTCCTTTGTTTATTTGACTGCTAAAAGTAGCATGTGTATTTATTTTGCCTAATCAAGTGCTAGAGGAGAAAGCCTAGATTTGATTATAAGAATGTCTCCAGGAAAGAGAGGTATGCTAGCAACAAATTTACAGGGTGTAAGTGTCCTGTTATAACCTGTTTCTAGCTGGTTCGACTCCTATGAAGTAGAAGGATGATTACTTCTTTTGTTAGAGTGGATTCTGGAATAGATTAGAGTCAAACAGAATCTGACAGGTGAAGACACTATCTTGCCAAATCTTTAAATATGATTTCATAATCTTATCTTAAAAATGGTTAACCCAAATAGTACATAGTTGTCTTTGATTTTTAGTTTTCAGTGAATTTGTAAGGAATATAAACACCACAGAATAGCTTTTAATTCATAAAGCCGATAGCATTTTAAAAGTTGAACTATGATTTCATGCCTCTAAAACTGCAATTTTTAGTGACTCGTTACTGACTCTCTGAATGTGACTTGTGATCTTTGAACTCCTCTTCATTCTTAGTTTCCGGATATTGGTCCTGAAGATCAGCTGTGCAGGACTTACAGGTGTTAGCACAGCTGGCTTGCTGATGACAACTCTGTCCATATAGCTGTCTTGTGTGTCATCATTCATATTGTTCAGTGTCATTCTGACCTAGCCAAGCTAAAAATGGTACTCCCGCTCAAGAGGGATTTAAAAACCTTGACAAAGTAAAGATAAGACACTACAGAATGTCACGGACATGTGCTTAACAGGTTTTAGCCTAAACACATCTAAATAACTAATTTCAGTGTGCAGCTGCCTTTATCCTCTGAAATAATTTACCCTAGGAAAGAAAATATCTCTGTGTGGAGGACTGTTAACAATTCATAAACATATTTCTCTATTCTGGGTATAGGTTTTGTGTTTGCTTAAATAGCTCAAGGTCACAGCCATCTATTTGTGGGGTGCATTCTATGGGATATAACCTACACCACAGATTTCTCATGCCTTTATAAGATGCCCGTGATCAAATCACTCTGTTTTCCAGCTTGGTAATTTGATTTTGAGCGTTCGGTTTTTCAGATCCTTAACTGGGATGTAGCCAGCTTGATAATCTGATTCAAGAGATCCATTTTTTAGATCCGTAATTGGGATGTGACTATTAACGTGTGGGGTGGTGGTGGTGGCGGTGGTGGATTTGCCCTCTTTTCTGGTGACAGCAGCTGGCAGTCATTGGAGAGTTCTGGCTCTGCTCCAGAGTTGTAGGTTAAGTTAAATAACCTGCCAGCAAGAGAAGCCTAGTTTCTCACTTCCGTCTTTTCAAATTATGAGTGTGTGTGTTTGCTGCACTGTCAATGGAGTGCCTGCTTCTCCTTCCTGTGGGTGTGGAGCACAGCTGGAACTGTTGCATGTATCTTGGGACATTATAGTTTGGGGATTTTCCGTGTGCAATGGTGACCATTGTATAAGGATGATTGCTTCCCAGGTAACTTGTCTCTCAGTGTAACGTGTATGTGCGTGCGTGCGTGTGCGTGTGTGTCAGTGTCAGGCTGTGGCAGAAAGAAAACATGAATGAATGAGAATGCCCACAGGTCCAGTGAAACTATAGAGGAAAATAAGGATGTCTAAACAATAGTCTCCATTACTTATCACAAAACTACTTTTATGAAACTTACACATTTTTTGCTAAGATTGCCAGACAACAAAGGAAAGGAAAAAACAAACAAACAAACAAACAAGCAAACAAACAAACAAAACCCAGTGTTGTTGTTAGATGTAACTGTTCAGGATGTGAATGTCAGTCATCTCCATTGCATTGACGAGCTTGAATCCCTGCTTCTATCACTAGGCACACACGAGAATCCTGGAACTGCTAATTATCTTTTTTATTCTATTCTCTCTTTCTCCTGCCTTGTAGAATTTGTGAGTTTGGAATGACATTCTTATTTGATCACATACTGCGAGCCTCTGTATGCATAGCGTTTTTCTTGCCGCTACTGTTATTACAGAGTATATAGTTAACTCTGGCCGATGCCCTCCCTTCTCTTTCTTTTTACAAAAGCCTCTCCAGTGTGCCTGTTCTACTTGTTGAACCAAATGTTATGTTGATTAGGCATTAGACTATGTGCCAGGAAAGTTAGACCCAGTCAAGTTGTACACTAGACTACCTGAAACTTGAAACTAGATCAGGAGATAGGACACTTACTTATTTATGAAACACTTATCTATGAAAAAAGAAGCCAGCAAGTATCTGTGAAATGGCATCCTGTGTTACTGATAGAAGGTTGACCTGCTAGGGATTGTTCATATATTCTCTGGTGAGATGTGGTTATTTAAAAAACTTTACAGATGGTGAAAAATACTGTCTTTCCTTCTTCTATACCTTTAAGGCAGAGGATGGCCAACATTTTCTGTAAAGGGTCACATAGTAAATATTTTAAGCTTTGTGGACCATATGGTCTCTTTCTCAACTATTCGACTCTGTCATGGTCGCAGGAAAACAGCCAAAGATAATAGGTAAATGAATGGGTGTCATGTGTTTCAATAAAACTTTATTTACAGTGAGAGGCAGTGGCCTGGATTTGGTTCCCAGGCTGTAGTGTGCCAAGCACACACAACTCTCTAGTGCAGAGGTTGAAAAATAGTGTGTAAGGTCTTCTGTGTCGGATGAAAAATAGAATAAAGGGGGAAGGGAAAGCAATACGGAGCCAGTGGAGGTGGAAGGAAGGGAAGAGGAAGCAGTGGTACAAAAGAAGGCAGGCAGCTGGAATCAAAGTAGAACATGAACACAGAGGTGTTACAGGAGACTCTGTGGATGTGATGGTGGTAAGAATGTTGATTTTGAAGCCACGGAGGCCATACTAGGTTGGAGTAAGTAGAATTTTAGCCAGATTAAGGGTATGATGTAAAGTGCTAATATCACTTACTTTCCCCAGACATTAAAGATTCAGGCATTGTGTGTGTGTGTGTGTGTGTGTGTGTATTATATATATATACACACACACACTATATATGTAATTATATATATACTATATATACTATATATATACACTATATATGTACATATATGTACATATATACACTATATATGTAATTATATATATACTATATATACTATATACTGTTTTTATGTGGTAAGTTTGTCTGAATTTCTGTCTACAATCCTACTACTTTTCCTTGGTGTCCTGTTGGTAAAAACACAGCTAGTACCACATTCCATAAGTGTTTTATTATTATTATTTTTAACTTGGAATATTAGGTCCAAAGAGATTTATAGCTGTGCATAATACAACATGCAGCTTCACATTTTGAGAGTTGAGCAGTTTTTCTTAAAATGGCAAATTTAATCTCATCATTGAGATATCGAGCAGGAATAGCTTTTGTGGTGTTACAGTAGGAGTACAGAAAATCAGAAAACAGATTGGTGGCTTGCTAATCAGAGCAAAAGGAACAGTAAAACATGGATTTTACGAATCACTTCAATCTGGAACTAGATTGTTACAATAAACTAAATATATATTTCATAACAGCATTTTCACTTAGAAAGTTTCATTTATTTTTCTCTGTCTCGTTTCTCTTGTGTCTTATAGCATATATGTTAGAAATATATGCTTTCTAAAATTTTTTTTAAATTTTTTTTTTACATTTATTCATTTTTGAGAGACAGAAAGAGTGCACAAGCGGGGGAGGGGCGGAGACAGAGAGAGACATAGAATCTGAAGCAGGTTCTAGGCTCTGAGCTGTCAGCACTGAACCCAACGTGGGGCTCAAACCCACAAACCAGGGGATCATGACCTGAGCCAAAGTCGAACGCCCAACCGACAGCCACCCAGGCGCCCCTAAAAAAAATTTTTTTTAATGTATATTTATTTTTGACAGAGAGAGAGAGAGAGAGGGAGAGAGAGAGACAGAGCATGAGCAGGGGAGGGGCAGAGAGAGAGGGAGACACAGAATCTGAAACAGGCTCCAGGCTTTGAGCTGTCAGCACAGAGCCCGACGGGGGGCTCAAACTCACAGATCACGAGATCATGACCTGAGCCAAAGTCGGACACTCAACCGACTGAGCCACCCAGGTGGCCCGAAATACATGCTTTCTGAAAGTATGTAATAAGAAAGGGAGAAAGCAAACCACTTTTCTAAAAACCAGAATCTCAGAATGTAGTAATGTAGGTATGTTTTTATTCTTTGTCAAAATACTATGAAGTTGAACAGTTGTATAGAATGTAATAAAAATGTATACAATTTGACAAATGAGATTTATATTGTGAAATTCTATGAAAAAATTCATTATATGTTAAATATGAACTGTTACCCATTTTGAAGTAGAAAAACATTATTATATATATTTTATCACTCACAGCTATAAATAAATCACGGGAAAAGGATATAGAATCTTAATTAAAGGATGAATAATGATGTGCCATAAACAGAATTAAAGACAGACTTTTGAAATTATAATTTAAAATTAATTTGAAATTTGAAATTAGAATTTAATCTACAGACAGGCGACAATGATTGTTTTCATCTTAGTCCATACTAAAATCTGTATTTTAGAAGGCGAGCTTACTTCTCCTTTTAGGGAAAAAAGTGATTTTACTATTCTCATGTTGTTACTTCAAAATTCTTTTGACAGTAAAGAAATTTATTTTAGATTCTCATATTTGAAAGGAATCCTTTCATATCCACTGGGCAGCGTTTCCCAAAGAAATCCCCCTTATCTCTTTTCTGATTTTGTTTACTTTGTTCTCAGGCTGCCTGTTCTATGTTTTTCACGAACCAATTTAATGCCATACAGGAAGCTCCTATTCCTTACTGTTGTGGGTTGAATCTCTTTCCCAGTGTCCCTTGCTCACACGCTGAAATTCACACGTGCCTTCTGCCTCCTTCTGAACAGTCTCTCCTTTCCCCCTTGGGGTTTTCCTGTTCCTGGTCACCTTCCCTTCCCGCTCCTTCGCTGTGCGCGGCTGTAATTTTATTTGCCCGGCGTCACTGTTTTGCCTTCTCTCAACACGATGCTTTCATTCCCCATACCCCTTCAAATAAAGGAATTCCTAGCCAATCCTTTTTCAAGAGTGAGAAAAAACTTTTTCTAGAAATACTCGGAGAACGTGTTGGATGCCTTCTCTCAAAGTTCTGGCATAATTTAAGAGTGGAAACAACTCTTAAAATTTAGCAGAAATATTTGTGATATTATATTTATGATGTATCACAAGTCACTGTCTCTTGATTGCACTGTCAACGTTCAGCACACAATGTATCATTGAACGAACGTATTAACACGTGCATATTCAAATACTGTCGTAGTTACGATGCCATCAAAAGGACTGCATTTTGAGGTGTTTTTTTTTTTTTTAACCTATCTAATGTAAAGTATGAATTTAATCTTGGAAATTAAATAATGTTGTCGTGAAGATGTTAATTTGATAAGAAGTCACAGTTTTAAATGCCAAATGCCCCGGCTTAATGTTGTTCAGCAACTTTATTCAGAGACTGCGAAACGTGGCTCCCTGTTCCTGTGGACGTCAGGCTTCACAGCTGATGTCTGGTGCCTGATAAGAATGGGGTGAAAGGACCCCCAGCGCTCGAACTGTGTTGTGGATTATACCTACATTGCTTACGGTCCCCCCTCCCCCCTTTGCCCGTATTAGCAATCTGCTTTTGTACTTTGACTTCCAGGATTTCCCTAGTGAATTTTGTCACAGAAAAAAGAGAATCATCAATATCGCAGTTAAACTTGACTTTCAAAGCTAATAGTATCTCATTTGGGGGCTCAAATTTAATAAATTTTCTTTGATTCTGGGTGAGTTTTTAAACATCAAACAATGAATTGGCCAGGGTGCAGTAAAATATTTAGATCTATTGACTATGGTTCAGAAGGGTAGAAGGCAAAACACCAGTGGTTTGATGTTGATAAATTCTCAGCACCTTAATCCACATTAATGTTTTCTTTTATCTGAGTGCGCATTGGTGACCAAAAAAGAAAAAGCGGGAGAAGGTATCCATAAGTATAAACTATAAAAATTAAAGAAAATATACTTGTAAAATATTTTTTTTATGTAAAATAAGTTAAAAGCATTCTCATCCTGACTGAAGACTCTGGAGAATGTTTGTTACAGATAAATACACATTCCAAATTGGGACTCCGCTGTGCATACAGTACTCACACCATTATCAAAATTACCTTACGGTGTATGTTTTCTAGCATACACTTTGACATTCACTTATTGACAGAAAGTCTTCTGCTCAATTTGGGAATATAAAGAGTTTTATAACCATAGATTAGCATGAACGGTTAAAGACGTCATCATATGTTTGTGTGTGTTTACTGGTGTAAGGAGACCCTACGCAGTATGATGGTTCATTCATAAAACAAGAAATAACTCAAACAGGTTTTACAAGCTTCCCAAGTAGAATGGAAAAGCGAAGGAGAGTTTTCTATCATATATTGTTGCCAAGTTACATTTGAAGCCGCTCAGGTAAAAGTAGAGATATAAATATATTTATTTGAGAAATTAGTGCTATTTTTATAGTTCTCCCATTCTTGACCTTTACTACTTCATAAAAAACACTTTTGATCCTGTGGCTTTAAGCTAGTAATGTAATATTTATCAAATATGTGGTAGCAAAGAGATACGTTTTTAATACCAAGTCAGGCATAGGGAAAGTTAGAAAATATGCCTGTGTATGAAACCTACTATCATGAAACTATATAATTAAAAATGAGAGCTCACTGATATTATGGAAAACTAAACTGTGGAATTTTTAAGGCTTTTAATAACTTTGGAAATTAAAAATGAAAACAGACCGGTTTTTGAGCATTTTCTTTTATCTGTATACAGCATATAGGGAGTAGTTTCTCATTTGTCCAGAAGGTGGCAGTGTAATATCAACTGCATGTGATACCTATATTGGCTAGAGAATTGGTGTTTCTCCTGTATCTGTGATGTTTGTATTGTTGCCTTTCCGAATACTTAAAATATAGTACAAATACCACTGATTTCATTCATTATCTTATTTAGAAGTTGCGTGACTGAGTTGGTTTATATGTATTTAGTCGCTAAGACTCAAGTTTAGTAAGAAGAAAATGGGCAAATAAACCTCTGACTGGTATATTTTTAAGTCTCCTTGTGTGTTGAGTATATTTGTTTTTATTCCAGGGTACATATTATTGAAGTTTTCTTTTCAAAGACCAGTACCAAATAACTGTCTTGTCTAATATGTATCAGTTAATGCCAGTTAAATTAAACATGTTATTTAAAAAATGATAATAATTAGGAGATTGCTGTTTGTTTTCGATTTTGTGGATGTTTTTTTCCTCCTTTCTTTTTTCTTTTGAGGGTGGAACGGTGAAAAAATAATTCAAAACCTCTTGATCAGAAGAGCTCCAGTGACTCGTCTTCCCTCCCTCATTTCAAGCAGGAGGATGCTTTTTCTTCTTAACATTCTCCCCCAGCACTCTGAATTAGAGATTTATTTGCAACGAAAAATCAATTAGTCCTAAATTTATTCATGGATTTCAGGTCCAGCGATCAATGCAAGTCCACTCAGTGGGCTCAAGGGGACCCAGTTCATCCCAGTTAATGTGTCTGAAGGGGAATTACCATTGATGCTGTTTTTTTCCCTTTAGGTCAGAGATCAGATCTCGCTGTCACGGACTGCGGCAAGTAGGAATGACTTCACCCTGCAGCTACCCAAACTGCACCTGGAGACCTTTGCAATGGAGGGGCTCAAGGGCGGGCCAGAGGTTGTAGCGTGCCAGGTTAGAGTCTAAATAACATTGTTTGCTACTGAGACGCATAGAAAAATAAATTGCACTAACTGGAGAGAAGGAAAGCCTCAAAGTATTGTGAATAACTTAAAGGAGATGCAAATAATTCTTCTTAATTTTTCTTCTACCGTGTAACCCTATTTCACAAATAATTGTGTGTTTTTTCTTTAAAGCCTCGAAATAGCCTGTTAAGTAAGCCAGAAAAGTATTTTTTTTTCTTACCAAGGAAAAATGTGTTTTATAGCTAAGTACAGTATGTAAAGAACACGCTTTCCTGTCAGCAGAGGACAATAAGACACTAGGCTGTTATCTCTTTAAGCTAGTCTCAATTTGTAGCTCTTATTGTTTTAAATAAATCACTGTAGAGAAAATTATCAGGAGAGATATTTGAAAATTTTCAATGTTAATTCCGAAGTATAGCCAATATTTCTTAGGTAGCAATTTAATTTAAGCAAATGTAGAACCTTACTGGACTTTTTGCACTGAGGAGCATTTCCCCTTGATTTTTAGTTTTAATGAACGACATAATAATATGTGCAGATTGGGTTATTTCATTTATAAAACTCAAAGTACCAAATCCTGAAACCTCAAATAATTGTAAAATCAACTTAATAAAGAATTTTTTTTCCAGAGCATACTCCTTTTCAGATGCTGCAGGTATCTTTCTAATCAAGGTTACTATTGTGTTATTGTGGGCATTTTTTTTTTTCCTGAGGGTTAGGACAGTTTTTTAGTTGGACGGAACAAAATTCGGTACGTGCTTTATTTGCCTTTTAATGCCCAATGCCTTTAAGAAAAACCTATCAACATTGTGTAAACTGTAGGAAGCCTGATATTTCAAAAGAGGCTGTTCTTGTTCAGTAGCATTCTAGAATTTTCAGTGTATTGAAGAGAGAAATAGCTCTTAAAACTCAGTTTCTGTTTCGCATTTTGAGGTTTAAAATAAACTTCATCCTTCTTTAGTGTATGACTCTGTGGAATTTTAATTTTGTACAAAATTAATATCAGTCCAAGTGGGGCTCTGGTAATTTTTTTCTCCATGCTCCATACCCTAATTTAATTTGTTATTAGTGCCCAAATTAATGCTTTACAAAGAAAGAATGCTCGTTTCTTTCATTAGGTTGTCCACCAATATATTTAAAATATATACGTGATTTAAAACTAAGCATAAAATGTTTTTATTTTCAGTTATAGGCTGGAATACCATACCATTATTTAGTACAAGATTAAGATGTACATTTTAAATTTGATTACCATTATTTATGAATTCATTGCAACCACAAATACAATATGATTTGAGATTTTTCTAGTGGCCATAAAATAATCCTGTACTTGGCTATCTTGATTCAGAATCTCAGAGGGCTCAGGACTTGTCATAATTCACAAATAAAGACTTCCCCCAAACTGTAGATTTTAGTGATTTGGAAAGAGACTGATCCTCAGAATGCCAGTTTTGGGGGGAAAAGCACGAACTCTCTATGGTTCTGACATCAGTGAAGAGCCAGAAGGAAATGTAGAGACCCATATTTCAAACTGCCGTCTCTTCCAAGTTCTACTAGAAATACTTACGCACAAGGCCAATACCTAAACACTTGGGCTCGTTTTGCAGTGACATGCTGGGATGTACACGGCAGGTTAGTCATGAATCGAAGTTCAGTACTCTATGCGGACAAGAACACGTGACTTGGGCCATAATAGTTTTTTCCACAGACACACAGACACAGGCAGGGAGACAGACAGACAGACAGACACACAGAATTGTGGTAGGCTTTGGAGTACTTTGAGAAGAAAGGCTCTGTAGTAATTGATGACCTAAATTTTCATATTAATAGCTACCGTGTCAGTGACCACTTACTATGGACGAGGTATCATGCTTAGTTCGTTAAATACTTCATGCTGTCTAATTCTCACAATGGACCTGTCACATGTGGCGTTATATGTCAAATAATGGCATCATTTGCATTTTACAATTGAAAAACAACTACAACAGGTAACGCTCCACATCAACAGCAAGTAAGGGGCAGGGCCCGGAGCCTGAATTCAAGTGTGAGTGTTGTTTGACTGCAAAGCCTGAACTGGTAAAATCTGATACTGGAAGAAAGTCTAGACACCTGTGTTAAATGGTAAGCGCACAGCCTCTGAGATGTATATAGTGGGATTTTCCTTCCGTTTACAAAATATTCATTATGCATCTATGTAAGATGTAGGTCATAGTTTATGCTGTATTGTGGACAAATTCACAGAGAAAGAAATTTTGCTTCCACTTGACAGGCTAATATTATGGAACACTACTTTTCACCTTTTTGCAGTATGTAAATATGTATATTTATGCTAAGTGTGGTACACACATATTTAGGGATTCAGTGTCCGTTTGGCTTCGTACTCGGTGCTGATGGGGCAGACTGTTCAGAGAGCACGTGTCCTTTGATCGTGCCGAGGAGAGGATCACTGTGCAGGATGTGGTAGTGTCCAACCATTCGGCCAACCTGTACAGCCATTACTGGAGCAGTAGGAGCTGTCCCCCGTCTGTCTCTTCCAAAATGGGAGGCTCTAAAATGGAGAGAGGAACAGTGAGCACGAGGGAATGGTGAAGAGGCTTACCCTTTCCCCGCCGGACCCAGGAGAGCAGGTGACTTATGCTCTCCCCCGGGAGAAAATTCAGTTCAGAAAAATGTAGTCTCTGAGCTCTGCTAGCATTTAGCTTCAATTTTATTGTCCGCAAAAGAAAAAAAAAGGCGTAGTCCTGCCAATTTCTCAGGCTTGTAGTAGCATTAAGTGAGGCAATGCATGTCAAGTAGAGAACACGGTGCCTAGCCAAGAGAGCAGGCAGTGTATGGTAGCTGTTATGACTGCAGCCACTATGGGACCCTTGTAAAGAGGAAGCTGGCACCAGTGGCTTGTTTTCATTACTTTTATTTTTTATTTTTCTTTATTTTTATTTTTTTATTAAAAAAATTTTTTTAAGCTTTATTAATTTTTGAGAGAGAGAGGAAGAGAGAGCGAGCGTGAGTGGGGGAGGAGCAGAGAGAGGGAGACACAGAATCCGAAGCAGGCTCCAGGCTCTGAGCTGTCAGCACAGAGCCCGATGTGGGGCTCGAACTCACAAACCGTGAGATCATGACCTGAGCCGAAGTCAGATGCCAACCGACTGAGCCATCCAGGCGCCCCTGTTTTCATTACTTTTAAGGGTGTGTGTGTTTTACATGGAGGAATGGTTATTTAGGATCTTTTTCTCTCTATCTTTCCATTGGCTTCATATACTCTTCTTTGTTTCTTCAAAAGCTTTAAATAACTTTGATTAATATCAGCATCAGCTCCCTATTTACTTTTCCATGTTACTTGATGTTCCTGTGAGACCATGTCTCCAACGAAACCCTTTGCCTGAGCTCTTATGGCAAGTCCATACTATTGTTACCTGTGCTTTTATCTCCCAAACGATAGTGTTATCAGTCAACCAGAAAAAAATTAAAACACCTAGATTAGACAAGTTAGCTGTAGCTGAAAAGTCCAGTATAATGTGAATGCACAGGACTTTGTCATAAAAAATATGCTGTCCATGTTTTATAAAGATAATACCGATCACTCATTATCTTATACTTTGAATTTTTTTTCTCAATAATTAAGCTATGTAATGCATTAAAATATTTTTATGTTTATTTAGTTTTGAGAGAGAGAGAGAGAGAGAGAGCAGTGGAGGGGGCTGAGGATCCAAAGTGGGCTCCGTGCTGAGAATAGAGAGCTCAGTGCAGGGCTCGAGTTCACGAACCCTGAGATCGTGACCTGAGCCGAAGTTGGACACTTAACTGACTGACTCCCCCTCCCCCCCGGTGCCCCTGTAATGCATTTATTATCTGGCAAATATTAGCAGGCATGTAATAAATGTTTGTGTCTCCACCCTCATTCAATAATAAGCAACAAGGAACAATATAAATAGTTGACATTTGTTGAGTACTTATTCTGTACCAGTCACTGTGCTAGCCACTTTACATTTGCTATCTCATTTAATCCCTGCAACAACGGTATGAATAGGTGCTGTGATTTTCTCTCTTTTATAAAGGAAGGAGCTAAAGTTTATTGAGATGCAATAAATTGCTAGAGGTTACGTATCCAGTGACTAGGATCCATTCATGCTTTTTATTTCTGCCTTTTGTAAACCATGGCTTGCTGTGTGTGTGCGTGTGTGTGTGTGTGTGTGTGTGCGCGCGCGCGCGCGTCTTAAGATGGTCAAGAGGGAAAAAGAATAAAGGAAGGGTCTGTCTGTAGAATACAGTTTCATTTGTGAGGAAATAGCGGAGAGGATAGAACTGCAAAAGAGGCTAACTGGAAAAGTTACTTATTTTACTTTTTACTTACTTACTGTGTATTTTGGCCTTTCATCTGTGAAGTGAAGATAACAAAAATTTCTAACTCCTAATGTTGGTGTGATGATGAAATGGGTTAGCATATCAAGTGCTCAGAATAGTGACAGGTGCATTGTAAACGCTCAGCGTCTATTAGCTGTCCACTAACACGAAAGCTGCATGAGGCCAGGAACTCGGTTTTGTTCGCTGTTGCATAATTCTTTAGGATGAATGCGTGGTGTTGCTGCCTCTAAGGGTACGCACATTCGAAGGCTTTGATATACATTCCTCAAGTGTCCCTGAAAAAGACTTCCAGTTTACTCCCAAATGACCTCTGTTAGGCTTTTAGTTTCCTTCTTAAAAGTTTGGTTCTTTATTTTCCATTACTAAAGGGAAGTGTTATCTCCTTTATATAATTTAGATCTTCCCTGATTTCAGATGCCCGTTGTCACTGGGTTCTTGATTTCCAGAGTTGCCAGCGTTTAGTCTAAGAGTCTCCATAGTGAGGTATAGAGAATATTTGGTGACTGCTGTTTGTTTCACAGATACTCTTTTTCATTTATTTCTGGGTGCATAGCTGTGCTCTGAGTGTTTGAGATTATTGGAAATCTGACCTTTTTGGTAATGTAATAAGGCGTCAAAAAGATTTTAAGCTTATCTAAAGTTGTTATCCAGGAGAGTTTGTGCAATTCTCTTTAACTTCTAAAATGAAAGTATCTTTTAAATGAAAGAACATAAAATGATTTTAGACTCAGGTGGTGGGGTCGAATGGAATGTTGAAATGCTACCCTCTTCAAAGGTTGGAAGGTACTGTCCAGAGAAGGGAAGAGCTGTTTGTCAGGCAAAAACAATTAGCTGGAAAAATCATAGGGTCCATGTGAGAATAAACACGTTTTGATGAAGAATGCCATCTTGGGGCGCCTGGGTGGCGCAGTCGGTTAAGCGTCCGACTTCAGCCAGGTCACGATCTCGCGGTCCGTGAGTTCGAGCCCCACGTCGGGCTCTGGGCTGATGGCTCGGAGCCTGGAGCCTGTTTCCGATTCTGTGTCTCCCTCTCTCTCTGCCCCTCCCCCGTTCATGCTCTCTCTCTGTCCCAAAAATAAATAAACGTTGAAAAAGAATGCCATCTTTGCCTTACCCACCTGCTTGACAGCTGTAGTCTGTAGTTCACAGAGTATAAATTGTGCCAGTGAGGACTCCAGATGTCCTAGGTTTGAGGCCTAACCTGAGGATCAACGTAAGAATCAGCGTGTTTGCTCTTGCTGCTGGCACCCACAAGAGTAAATGGTATCTTCTGAGGTAGTTGTCGGAGAACTGTCTGAGGTGAGTTGTCGGAAAAGCATTTTTGTTATTTGCTAGTTAAAAGTTGAGAATCCTTCTCTGAAGATTTGATACTTTCTTCAAAATCTCCCGGTAACTGAGCTGTAAGCAAGGCTGAATGAAACAAAACAGAATGTTCAGCTGTTAATGTGTGCAGAGGACTGACTTTAAGACTGTGTTGCAAATTGGGATAACAATTAAATAATTAAGTGTGAGCGCATAAACCTTGGCTGTGGTCATTATGAGTTAGACCTCATGGTCTTCGATCTGTTATCTGCTAAGAGTTTCGTTCTTGATGGCCCAGAAAACCCAGCGTGTCCATCATTATTGTGTAGTTTGATATTGTTGTTTGCCTTCTCACCCTCCCTCTTTCCCTTCCTCATTCCTTCCCTTCTGGTGCCTGTTTGCTTTGCACTTTATTTTTGGGGTGGTGATGATGGTGGTGGATTGGGGGAAGGAAATACATCAATCAGAATTCTAGAGCAGAATGGTAGAGTAACAATGTCAAATTATGCTTTTTTTTGGTTCATATATTTTACCTGGTGATATATGCTACCATTCTTTTCTCAGTCCTTATACCTTATTTTTAAAGACTTATTGTAAAAAGAAGGTTTTTTTTTACATTTATTGTTAAAACGTAGCTTGGGTACTGATGGCTAAGATTTCTAAAAACTGTTCAAGTAGGGAGTTATAAGAAGTTCTTTTAAAATATTTAGCAGATGAGGGGCGCCTGGGTGGCGCAGTCGGTTAAGCGTCCGACTTCAGCCAGGTCACGATCTCGCGGTCCGTGAGTTCGAGCCCCGCGTCGGGCTCTGGGCTGATGGCTCGGAGCCTGGAGCCTGTTTCCGATTCTGTGTCTCCCTCTCTCTCTGCCCCTCCCCCGTTCATGCTCTGTCTCTCTCTGTCCCAAAAATAAATAAACGTTGAAAAAAAAATTAAAAAAAAATATTTAGCAGATGAGATATTTTACATCTTGCATCATGGGTTTTATTTCAGATTGGTGGTAATCTGAAACACCAAGAGTGTTTTTGATTGTTGCTGGGACTTTCATCATTGCCTTTTGAAAAGGATAGGATGAGGGGTGCCTGGGTGGCTCAGCGGGTTAAGTGTCTGACTTTGGCTCAGGTCCGTGAGTTCGAACCCTGCGTTGGGCTCTGTGCTGACAGCCCAGAGCCTGGAGTCTGCTTTGGATTCTGTTCTCCATCTCTCTGCCCCTCGCCTGCTTGCACTCTCTCTCTCTCTCTCTCTTTCAAAGATAAACATTAAAAATTTTTTTTAAAAAAGAAAGAAATGGACAGGATGACATATGAAGAGAAGGAAATGCATCTGTATTAAGCTTCTGCTGCACAAAACCTCATATTGAGGAATCTCATAACTCCTTACTCCTTAACTCAGCTGAAAATATTCTAGAATTAATCTCTCTGGGAGTGACCTGGTATCAGTGATCTGAACTGACACTAAGTAAAATCTGAGAGGAATTCTTTAAAAACTAGGCATGATTCATGAAGTCCTTTTTCCAGTTTTTTTTTTTTTAAAGTTTATTCATTTATTTTTGAGAGAGACAGAGACAGCATGAGCGGGGAGAGGCAGAGAGAGGGAGAGAAAGAGAGAGAGAGAATCCCAAGCAGGTTCCACAATGTCAGCACAGAGCCCGATGCCGTGATCCATCTCACGAAAGCAAGAGATCATGACCTGAGCCAAAACCAAGAGTAGACACTTGACCAACTGAGTCACCCAGGTGCCCCGTCCAGTTTTGTTTTTAATCACTTCTTCCTTTGTTTATTTTAAGGAAGAATAATTAGGAAGAAGATAAAATCATAGCAGAGTCAGGATCCCAGGGGTTTGAAGAGGTTATGCAACTTTACTAGAAAGTAACAGGACTGGCTGTAGAACAGATGAAGTCCTTTCCCCTGTAGACACAAATCCTACAGGTAGCAGGACTTGTCATTGTTTTGTCCAACTGTGTTTTTTGCAAGGAGATACACCATCCCTTCTTGTGAAGGATGAACAGGCTGACGGTGCTATTGGAGTTCTAGGCGACGATCACTATTTTCTGTGAGCGATTGGCCCTTAGCTCTTCTGGTGCATCAGCTTGTCACCTGTAATGTAGCAGGATTCTTGCACATGGAATCGTGACAACGAGGCTTTTCTTTCTAGGAAGCAACTTTATTCCTGCCGGCACGACTCAGTTGGGTTTGTACCCAAAGAACTGAGCCCCGAATGCCATGTGGCATAGTTTTTTGTATATTTTCTACTTCTTTGTCTCTCATATATGGTAAGACACACAAACATGCAGTCTCATTAAGTGGTCTCGTGTTACAAGGTCATAAGGGATGTTGTCATGTCTGCACATAGCCAAGTTACCTTGAGTTATTTTTTTCTTTAAAAAAAATTTTTTTTAAATGTCCTATTTTTTTTTGAGACAGAGAGAGACAGAGCATGAGCAGGGGAGGGGCAGAGAGAGAGGGAGACACAGAATCTGAAACAGGCTCCAGGCTCTGAGCTGTCAGCACAGAGCCCGACGCGGGGCTCGAACTCACAAACTGCGAGATCATGACCTGAGCTGAAGTTGGACGCTTAACTGACTGAGCCACCCAGGCGCCCAGAGTTTTTTTTTTTTTTCTTTCCTTAGGGAGGGGACCCTACCACCGTAACACAGAAGTGACAATATGTGCCCTACTGCATCTTGGGGCAATTATGAAGGTCATATGACATATATGGAGAAAGTTTAAAAATTAAACAGCACTAATAGGTATCTTTAAAAGTGTTTTCCTTTGAATATTTGGCATATAAACATTCCTGGATCAGGTGTGAGCTTGCTTCGTTTTCAATTTCAGGTTGAGATTTTTGTCCTTCTACAAACAGGCAAGTAAGTCAGATCATAGGGAAGGTGGCAATCGTGAATCCACAATTTTCTGTGTGTCGTTGAGTGTGCTGGAAACATCATGTTGATCAGAATAGGAATGACTTTACTAACAGCACAGGTATTTGGAGGAGATAAGATAATTCTGTTTGCTTGGGAAAGAGGCGAACACCATCATATTGGAGAAAGCCTATGGGGAGAGCCAGAATGCTTGGATTCAAGTCCTGTTTGCACTGTAGTCTGGAGCCCCCCATATCCTCTGCAGGTGAGGACGTGAAGCCCGTCCAGCTTTCATTCGCAGGACTGGGGAAATCAGACGGCCTAGTGTGCGTGCTAGGGTGCTTTTTTGCTGTAAAATGCTGTGTTAATATAAACTGTATTGGAGTGAGCTGCAAACAGGCCTGGGGGCAGGACAAGTGATTTCCGTCCATCAAGGAAAGTTTTAGTGTTTCAGCTCTTGGAGTTTTCATTGATGACTTCTTTGGTACAATTGGCACTTGAGTAGCAGAACAGAATGTTCACAATCTTGGTGTTTCCTCACAGTTCAGAATAAAGCCCCGGTTTAACACTTTGTACTTCCATTTGAAGAATTATAATACAAAGTAACTAAAGAATTACTAGGGGCGCCTGCGTGGCTCAGTCGGTCAACTTTGCCTCAGGTCACGATCTCCCGGTTAGTGAGTGTTACTGAGTTCTTCGAGCCCCCATGTCGGGCTCTGTGCTGACAGCTCAGAGCCTGGAACCTGCTTCAGATTCTGTGTCTCCCTCTCTCGCTGCCCCTCCCCTACTTGCTCTCTGTCTCTCAAAAATAAATAAACATTAAAAAAAAAAACAAACAAAAAAAGAATTACTACTGTTTTCATATTTTCTTTGAACTCTGTTGCCTTTATTTACACCATTTATATTTTTTAGGGGGACTTCAGATTCCATCTCTGAAATGGTGGCGATATTTGCCTGTGTGTGAAATGTTTCAGACACGTTTAGTTAAAAACAAAAACACAAAACATGAAAGTATAGAGCATTTTATTTTTTTGGTTACAACAGTCAGCTCCAAGTAGCTCCAAGTAGAAAAGCTGCTAAGTGATATGAACGTAATTTCTTTGTCATTAATGTTAAGAGGCAAAAGCTGAATCCCAAACTTGACCCTTTCTCTAGCTTTTTTTCCCCTCATTTTTGAAGCCTATTTAAGTATAAGTATAACCTTACTAGATAATACCTCTTAATACTTATTATTGAGAGACCGAAGTCTGTGAGCACTTGAACTTTCAAATGCTGCCACAGAATTGCTATCATTTTAGCTGCTTGGACAAAAAACAGTGTTTGATGGACTGACTAGGGGAAGACCTGGAAAGGGAAGGGTTATCTACAAATTGAGTGAGTTTATTATGGCTTAGTGATTTGCTGATTGATTTCATTTGCTGTCAGTTAAGGCTCTCTTAATGTCAGTTTACTTTGCATAATGCCTCGAAATAAAGACTGATAGAAGTTCTTCAGATTGATGCCGCTTATATAAACTGACCCTGATTTGCCCTATTTTACATGACAATTTAAGTGACGGCACTTAGAGGAAAATACAGCAATGAATATGCAACTTAAGGATTAAGGGAAATGCAGTGAATCATTCAGTCTCAAACTAGGTACAAAAGTAATTTCTGGTAATAATTCCACAGATACCTTCAGTTTTATTAAACAGACTGTTACTACTTTGATGTGTGTGTGTGTGTAAAGAGAAGGGGAGGGAGTTGAAATGAAAAAGGGAACTGAAAGTGACCCTAAATCTTTTCAAATTATGGTAACTCTTCCTCTCCCCACTTAAACTTGGAGTTGTTAGAATCACAGTTTAAAAAATATTTTATTTGAAGTTGCATACATGCTGTAATTAAGTAACCAATGAAATGTAGGGTGAGTAATTTTATAGCTTTAAATGCTTTTTGTTTGGTTTCAGAACCTTCTGGTAACAAGCAGTAGTACTCCTCCCCCCGCCCCCCTGCAATGGCCAGAAGTCTCACCATGCTAACTAAAAAGAGGTATAACTTTTGGGAGGCAGATTAATTTAAGAAGTAACTCAATGAAGAAAACACGAAGTATTAATATTTTAACTCCTTTTCTAAGTGAGGGCTACTTAGCTCACGCTTTTCCCTTTTCTCTGGAGAGGATATGATATCACTTCCAGGTCACAGTGCTGTGTTTTGTTACGAGTGTATTGTATAATGCATATTAACCAACATGAGCCTGACTTGGTGTAACTTCATTAGGATTGAAAGGAGGACATAGGAAATAGGGCTCTGAAGTGAAGAAAGTTCAGGAATTCTGTTCATGTAGTGGGGGCTCTGCAAACCAACACTGAAGCCTAGGTGGTATCTGTGACATATTTATTTTTTTTCAACGTTTATTTATTTTTTGGGACAGAGAGAGACAGAGCATGAACGGGGGAGGGGCAGAGAGAGAGGGAGACACAGAATCGGAAACATGCTCCAGGCTCTGAGCCATCAGCCCAGAGCCCGACGCGGGGCTCGAACTCACGGACCGCGAGATCATGACCTGGCTGAAGTCGGACGCTTAACCGACTGCGCCACCCAGGCGCCCCTGTGACATATTTAAAAGAGGCACACATTGTAGGGGTGCCTGGGTGGCTCAGTCGGTTAAGTGTCTGACTTTGGCTCAGGTCATGATTTCACCGTTTGTGAGTTCAAGCCCTGCGTCGGGCTCTGTGCTGACAGCTCAGAGCCTGCGGCCTGCTTTAGATTCTGTGTCTCTCTCTCTCTCAAAAATAAATAAACATTAAAAAAAAATTTTAAAGAACAAAAACCCCAAAATACCTAGGAAGAAACCTAACCAATGAGGTGAAAAATCTATACGCTGAAAACTATGGAAAGGTTATGAAAGAAATTGAAGAAGACACAAAAAAATTTCCATGCTCCTGGATAGGAAGAACAAATATTGTTAAAATGTCGATCCAACCCAAAGCAATCTACATATTCAACGCGATCCCTATCAAAGTAACACCAGCATTCTTCACAGAGCTAGAACAAATAATCCTAAAATTTGTATGGAACCAGAAAAGACCCCGAATAGCCAAACCAACCTTGAAAAAGTAAACCAAAGCAGGAGGCATCACACTCCCAGACTTCAAGCTATACTACAAAGGTGTAATCATCAAGACAGTATGGTATTGGCACAAGAACAGACACTCAGATCAATGGAATAGAATAGAGAACCCAGAAATGGACCCACAAACGTATGGCCAACTAATCTTTGACAAAGCAGGAAAGAATATCCAATGGAATAAAGACAGTCTCATCAGCAAGTGGTGCTGGGAAAACTGGACAGCGACATGCAGAAGAATGAACCTGAACCACTTTCTTACACCACACACAAAATGGATGAAAGACCTCAATGTAAGACAGGAAGCCATCAAAATCCTCAAGGAGAAAGCAGGCAAAAACCTCTTTGATCTTGCCACAGCAATTTCTTACTCAACACGTCTCCGGAGGCAAGGGAAACAAAAGCAAAAATGAACTACTGGGACCTCATCAAAATAAAAAGCTTCTGCACAGCAAAGGAAACAATCAGCAAAACTAAAAGGCAACCGACGGAATGGGAGAAGATATTTGCAAATGACATATCAGATAAAGGGTTAGTATCCAAAATCTACAAAGAACTTATCAAACTCAACACCCAAAAAACAAATAATCCAGTGAAGAAATGGGCAAAAGACATGAATAGACACTTCTCCAAGGAAGACATCCAGAAGGCCAACCGACACATGAAAAAATGCTCCACATCACTCATCATCAGGGAAATACAAATCAAAACCACAATGAGATACCACCTCACACCTGTCAGAATGGCTAACATTAACAACTCAGGCAACAACAGATGTTGGTGAGGATGCAGAGAAAGAGGATCTCTTTTGCATTGTTGGTAGGAATGCAAGCCGGTGCAGCCACTTTGGAAAACAGTGTGGAGGTTCCTCAAAAAATTAAAAATAGAACTACCCTATGACCCAGCAATTGCACTACTTGGCATTTATCCAAGGGCTACAGGTGTGCTGTTTCGAAGGGACACATGCCCCCCCATGTTTATAGCAGCACTATCAACAATAGCCAATGTATGGCAAGAGCCCAAATGTCCATCAATGTTTGAATGGATAAAGAAGATGCAGCATATATGTACAATGGAGTATTATACGGCAATCAAAAAGAATGAAATCTTGCCATTTGCAACTATGTGGATGGAACTGGAGGGTATTATGCTAAGTGAAATTAGAGAAAGACAAATATGACTTCACTCATATGAGGACTTTAAGAGACAAAACAGATGAACATAAGGGAAGAGAAACAAAAATAATATAAAAACAGGGAGGGGGACAAAACAAAAGAGACTCATAAATATGGAGAACAAACAGGGTTGCTGGAGGGGTTGTGGGAGGGGGAATGGGCTAAATGGGTAAGGGGCATTAAGGAATCTACTGAAATCATTACTTCACTATATACTAACTAATTTGGATGTAAATTTTAAAAAATAAAAAAGTTAAATTAAAAAAAATTTTTTTAAAGAGGCAAATGTTCTGGATTTGCAAATAAGACTTAAAATGGTCTTTAGACCTTAGATCTTTGGTTGAATGATTACCTGGTGGAATGATTTGCCCAACAAATAAATAAATTTGTTTATATGAATTTATTTATTAAATGTATTTATATATAAATTTATTTATTTAAAAATGTTTATTTACTTATTTTGAGAGGGAGAGAGAGTGTGCTAGTGCGTGTGAAGAAGGGGCAGAGAGAGAGGGAGACAGAGAATCCCAAGCAGGCTCCATGCTGTCAATGCAGAGCCTGCTGTGGGGCTCAATCTCATAAACTGTGAGATCATGACCTGAGCCTAAATCAAGAGTCAGATGCTCAACTGGCTGACCACCCAGACATCTCAACCACGAAATTTAAAGTCTAAAAGAACAAATTCCATGTTTTTAATCTTTCCAAAATTCAGAAGAAATGATGAAATCAAAACATGCAGTTTAACCTTGTACATTTATTATGTCATAAGACAAAATGGGAAAAAATAATCTTTATGAGACATTTAGCATAGCGTCTTAGGCAAAGCCCTCAAAAGATAAGTTATTATTATCTAGACAGTGTGTATGATTGAGGAATGTTAATTCTTTATCAAGTGAAAAGGAATTCTTTGAAAATGTTGGGGTATTTATAATTACCGCAAATTAAGAGGTTAAATGATTTCTTGTTAGCATTGAGTGGGAGATACAACCATGACCGATAAAGAGGAAATCCAGGAATTCTTAAAGATATTTTTCTTATTATGTCTTTGTGGTAGTATACTATGACAGGTGGATCCTGGATGTTAAAACCCATGACTAAGAGGCAAATGATCACAGGTAAAACTTTAGGGAAAGATTTGTTGATACAGAAGTTGCTGGTTTACCTCTGCAGGCATGAATGTCCGTTTAGATTGCATTCGGAACACTTACTACACAAGATGGTCATTTCCATCAAATTTCTGTGATTATAGATTCATACCATTCTGAATAATTACCTAAACATAAAACATAAATCTCTACACTTGCTAAATGACACCTTAAAAAGAAATGTATATCTAAAACTAACAATACAAACTAGAAAACTTCTGAAAAATTGCTCTCTGACACATCAAACTGTATACATATGTATACATATCACTTTTATTATCAAAAACATAGTACATGCAATAATACCCATTATAAGGATTTCATTACACCCCCAGATTTCTGTGCTTTTGTAGATACTAAGCCAAAGCCCAAGTCAAGTCTTCATCTGAAATGGAAGGTTCTTGCTTAATTCATTTATTTTTTAAAGAAAAGTAATATAAAAAAAACCCTTAGTAAATAATTTTCTTAATAACGTCCTTTACAAATAGTAAACCTTTTTTCAAAGGAAGCATCAGGTTTTGTTTTGTTTTTTTTTTTTGTTTTTAGGTTCCAAGGATTAGCCAATACTATCTAATAAGACACGCTTTCTTTCATTTTTGAAAAGAGGAAAGTCTGGGACAACTTTTAAAACCACTCACTCCACCCTGCTCCTGTGTTCTCTGTCTCCCCCGGCTCATTCAGCCCCAGTTGGAGGGACGAGTTGGAGCCCAGACAGGCTCCT
Source organism: Lynx canadensis (assembly GCF_007474595.2). Lineage (NCBI taxonomy): Eukaryota > Metazoa > Chordata > Mammalia > Carnivora > Felidae > Lynx > Lynx canadensis. Next base: position 40,805,286 of record NC_044315.2, read on the forward strand.
TGTGGGGCACTAAAAGTGCTCCCAGCTGAAGTCACAAGGGAGTGAGCTAGCGCATGGTGCAGGAGAATGGCTGGGCTTCTTTTTCACCGTAGGCTCCTTACTAGGTAGAAACACTTCTATGGGGATATTTGCTCTGGAAAACCCCCTCCTTTTCCTGCTGGTCACTACAGTGGACTTAAAGAAATAAGAAGACAAAGAGCTTTTGCATACTACTTCACTTTTAAAATTTGATTTGATTTTGACATCCTGCCTTAATTTTTGTTTGTAATTCTTAGCAGATTAGTTAGAAACCATACATGTCTGCATGTGTGTGTGCGTATGTGTGTGCATGTGTACGTTGATTTCTAACTCCACTGAAACTAGCAGAATATCACATCAGAGGGGCGCCTGGGTGGCTGAGTCAGTTAAGCATCGGACTCTTGATTTCAGTTCAGGTCACGATCTCACGGTTCGTGGGTTTGAGCCCTGCGTTGGGCTCCGTGCTGACAGTGTGGAGCCTGCTTGGGATTCTCTCTTTCTCTCTCTCTGCCCCTTCCCCCATGTTCATTCTCTCTCTCAAAATTAATAAATAAATTTTAAAAAATATGGGGCGCCTGGGTGGCGCAGTCGGTTAAGCGTCCGACTTCAGCCAGGTCACGATCTCGCGGTCTGTGAGTTCGAGCCCCGCGTCGGGCTCTGGGCTGATGGCTCAGAGCCTGGAGCCTGTTTCCGATTCTGTGTCTCCCTCTCTCTCTGCCCCTCGCCCGTTCATGCCCTGTCTCTCTCTGTCCCAAAAATAAATAAACGTTGAAAAAAAAATTAAAAAAAAATAAGCTTACACAATAAATCACTAAATAATTCATTAAAATCCTTTGTTCTTTTTATGTATGTAACTCCAGTGAAATCATGACCCTGTAGGGGCGCCTGGGTGGCTCAGTCGGTTAAGCGGCCGACTTCAGCTCAGGTCATGATCTCGCGGTCCGTGAGTTTGAGCCCCGCGTCGGGCTCTGTGCTGACAGCTCAGAGCCTGGAGCCTGTTTTGGATTCTGTGTCTCCCTTTCTCTGACCCTCCCCCATTCATGCTCTGTCTCTCTCTGTCTCAAAAATAAATAAACGTTAAAAAAAAAATTAAAAAAAAAAAAAGAAATCATGACCCTGTAAATACCAGTATATATAGCAACAATCCCAAATGATACAATTTTTTCTTACAACACGAGAGTCGTTTTTCATCATTCAGGCCCGCAGCTCCACATCTGAAACTCTGAACTCCACAACTATAAACTGGTGACTTGGAGGCAAAAGCCTGACCTGACCTAATCTCGTGGCAAAACCTGAGAAGAACTGACACGAGGCCGTTTGTAGTTTTAGTTTAACCCCCTTAGTGTGGTTGTTGGAATGTTTTGAGATAGAATAGGTTTGATTATAGAGTGTGCTGCCCTAGCCTGATGAGAGTGCTACTTAATATATGGTGTATGCCCCATTTTCCCACATCCAAAAAAATCCTCCCAAACACGTCTGGTTCCAAGGTTTCAAGGAAAGGGTTGTGGGAACCACACCAACATGGTAAAACAGATTCCACACAAACAATGCATCGTATGGCTACAGTGCAAGCTTTTTGTTTTTCTGATAATGAGGTACGTTCAGCCTATGGGATGATTCTGTTGCTTTGTTTTGTTTTGAGTATAGTTGACGTTAATGTTACGATAGTTTCAGGTGTTCGATTTAGTGATTTGACAAGTTTCTACATTATGCTGTGTTCACAAGTGTGGCTGCCATCCGTCAGTCTGGAATGGTATTCTGGAGTGAAATTTAAATTTAATAACTAGTATCTCTTACTCTTTGTTTGGGGTCATACAGGAATTGGGTGGTGGTTTTTGCCACCTAGAAAACTCAGACTTCAATCCATATATGCAAATCACACATGGCTCTAATAGGCTTTATAAGCTCAGGTCTAATACCCGTTTGCAAACTAAATGTGCATTTCTGTTCCATGAGGGGATCCACTGAGACGTTCTTTTAGCCCCCCTCCCCCACTTATTTTCTGAAAGCATGGTGGATGAAATTCCTTGTCCCAAACTGTGCATACTTTTTACTATTATCATCTGTCCCTATGGATGAAGTAATGCAGACTCTTCAAGGGTCTGGAGAGGTCAGCTGTCCCGCTACCCAGGCAGTTGCTCTAGGTAAAGAGAGTAAGGTCACTGGGGAGTCCAAGGGCCTGGTTGTTTACAGCCCTGACTCCTGGTAGTCTCTAGAAGGCTTAGGAACCAGAATGTCCTTTGCTCGAGGAGAAATAGAAAGGTCATTTGAGGGTATTTAGAGATCAATGTGAACCAGGAAATTGGCTTTAGAAAAATAAAATGGCCAGTTCTCTTGATCACATAGATTTGGATATGGCTAATACCATTCAATTATGTAGTGAGCACTTGCCAAGTGAGCACTTTCATTCCATATGAAATTTAAAAATCTGTTATTTTACCAACTTAAGAAATATGAATCACAATGTGCCATGCCTCTCTTAATGGCATTCCTCTCTCTTCCCATACTTGCCAGCACTTGCCAAGTTCAAGGCATTGTGCTGTATTCTAGGATACAAAGGTGACTTAAATATCTTTTGAGGGGAGTATAGAATTTCCCCTGTATGACCCCAAACAAAGAGTGATATGAGATGGAAAGCATGATTGTCGTAAGAGAGGCATAAAGTACCATAACCTGCCCTTTAGAGATGAGTGAAATTCATTCTTCCACATTAGGAGAGGATTAGGAGAGGCTTCATAGAGGAGGTGGCATTTGAATGGGCCTTGAAGGTTATGTAGCTAAAAATCCCCTTTCCTATGAAATGTTTTTGTTAGGAAATACAGTTTGGAAATACCTGGGGTGTGAATCCCAGCCACTAGGTAGCTCAGAGGCAGTGAAATCTATGGGATGGCCTCATCTCTTTTTTGGGGGAGGGGGGTGGCCTCATCTTAATCTCCTGATTGGCAATGTTCTTTTGAGCTACCAATGTTCTGTGATACTGTGAATAAATTATGGTCTCTGCAGGATTTCATAGAAATCTTATTATTTGTTCCTTTGTAATGTACAAAAAGTAAATTCATTTACTTAATTGAATGTCAGAAAGCACTTTAGATCCAATTTGCCCTTAAAACAATGCATAACAATATTTTTTCAAAGATATAGTTTAACATACTTCAGTGGATTTGGGTATAGAGTAGAGTTTATGGGGCTTATTGAAATAGTTGATAACCCTGAATGAAGCATGTAGATTTCTAAACCGATCTGGTGTTTCAGAGTCAGAATGGAATCATGGTAATAAAAGAAAATAAATAAATATTTTCTCTCTTCCTCTCTTTACTGATTTACTTTTTCTTTATGTATATTGAAAATTGTTCATGTTGGACTTAATTAAACCACAAAGAAGCCCATCAAATTCTAATAATTCCAGCTAAATGGATTTTTAGCACCTCCGTCTAAGTTCATGTAAAGGTGCGAATTGTAGATGTCCTTCGCTGAGATTCGTAAATAAAGCTGACAGTCTCGTGTGAAAAGAGGAGGGACGGAGCATTCAGTGTTGTGTGTACACGTGCATGCATTTTCTCTGTTTGTGTAAGTCCAGCTTAGATCAGTTGCACTCTCTGAAAAGTGTCTGTTTGAGATGATGGGCTGAGCAGTTTTTCTTTGGTAGTGAACAGCTAGCTCTCAGCCCTGTCAGCCACTTGTTTCTACAACTTCTCTGTGTGTATTAACACCACTCCTTTAAGATAATTTGCATACCGAATCCCCAAAAGATTAAAATTAGGATGTGTCTTTGCTACACTATCATGTTTGATTAAAGCCGCTGGATCTTTGTAGGTCGGTTATGAAACGGACAAATGAGAAGTGCTGGTTATCACTTTGTTCAGTCTCCCTAAAGTGTAAATCAGAAAGAGATTATTGGACTATAAAGTGTCCTTTGTTAAGCCCCAGTATCTTTTGAAGAAGAGAAATAGGCACTCTCAGTATAGTCCACATTATTACTGAAATTGAAAGTCTCACTAAGTCTAGAATGAAGAACCATGCCTGTATTGCATGCTGTTAATTGAATCAAGCTGAACGAGTATATTTGGAACTCCTGCTCTGTATCCAGCCCTGTGCTTGACAGACGGTTGACAGAGGGTGGATGTACAGTCAGGGAGGAGGAGTTACCAAAAAATCACCTCAGATGTACAGCTCCTAACAGAAGAGGAACAAGACAGGCACTAATATGGGAAACTTCAAATGCGAACACCTACGCCAGCAGTCTTTGGAAAGTGTAAAGATGGGGGAGTGCCTCAATGTATCATTAACTTTGTTTTACATTCTTCTCCTCAAAAAATTTTTTTTTATCCGTTCATCAGTTGATGGACATTTGGGCTCTTTCCAGACTTTGGCTATTGTCGATAGTGCTGCTGTAAACGTTGGGGCGCTTGTGTCCCTTCAAATCAGCATTTTTGAATCTTTTGGATTAATTCCTAGTAGTGCAATTGCTGGGTCATAGGGTAGTTCTATATTTAATTTTTTGAGGAGCCTCCATACTGTTTTCCAGAGCGGCTGTACCAGTTTGCATTCCCACCAACAGTGCAAGAGAGTTCCCGTTTCTCCACATCCTTGCCAGCACCTGTTGTTTCCTGAGTTGTTAATGTTAGCCACTCTGACAGGTGAGAGGCGGTATCTCATTGTGGTTTTGATTTGTATTTCCCTGATGATGAGTGATGTGGAGCATCTTTTCATGTGCCTGTTAGCCATCTGGATGTCTTCTTTGGAAAAGTGTGTATTCATGTCTTCTGCCCATTTCTTCATGTTAACTAACTTGAATATAATTTTTTTTTTTTTGACAGGAAGAGCCTTCCTGGCTTTTTTGAGGAGATAATATACTCTGTGTTTTATCTACTCAGTTTCCATATGAAATTTAAAAATCTGTTATTTTACCAACTTAAGAAATAGAATCACAATGTGCCATGCCTCTTTTAATGGCATTCCTCTCTCTTCCCATCACCCTTCAAATAAACTCCAAACTTCACATCTTGCCCTTGGGCTCCTCGTTATCTGGGCCTTGCCTCTGTCCAACTTCATCTTCTAACACTCTGCCTTTCATTCACTGAGTATAGAGCAGTAAGTATATAGCAATATTGACCTTTTTGCTGTAACTTGAATACACGAAGCACAGTCCCATTCCTAGGCTCTGAGTATGCTGGTCTCCTTACTTGGCATGGCTTACGCCAAATCGTCATGAGGCTCAGTCCTTCACTCATTCATGTCTGTGCTTAAATGTCATATCATGAACAAGCCTTCTCTTGTCATTAACTAAAACAGCCACCCTCTCCCTTTGCACTTCATAGCCTTGACCCTGTTTAATTTTCCTTCATAGCACATGACCAATATATTTGTCTATTATCTGTCTTTCACTGGAATGTAAGACCCCTGAGGGCAGGGCTTGGTCTTCACCGCTGTATCCTCAACACCTAGAACTTAAGTGCTCAGAAATATTTGTTGAATACAATAATGAATGAACTGAGATTTTCTCTATTGAGAAATTGCACACTAGGGAAAAGAACAAGGAGTTTAGAATTAGACGGACTTCAGATTTCCAGTTGTGTCATTATTAGCAATGTACTCTTTTTGTTTGTTTGTTTGTTTTTAACTAAGCTTCATGCCCAGCACAGAGACCAGTGCAGGGCTTAAACTCATGACCCTGAGATCAAGACTTGAGCTGAGTCAGATGCTTAACCAACTGAACCACCCAGGTGACCCTAGCAATGTGCTCTTAAGAAAGTTAGGTATGGACTCTGATCCTCAGTAGCTTTATAGGTAAATTGGGCTAAATAATTCCTATTTTCCAAGTACAGCATAAAGCTTCGAGACGATGCATTTTGCCATGGAAAACAGAACTGTGCAGATTTGTATATGTTATTTAGTACACCTAGAAAATGCCCTTCCTTTGGTTGAGGAGTCTAAATCACCCTGCACAGATGTGTCTATTACTTAAAATAAGAAGGAGAGAATAGTAGTCAAAGTAACTTTGATCTCCAAGGACTGTACTGTTAGGTATCAGAAGTGCGTATAAACATTTCTGCATTCGGTGCCAGATATTATGGTTTTGACATTTGGACAAAGCTAGACTGCCTGAATTCCAGCTCACACCAACTGAATCCCAAAACTTATCTGTACACTCATACCATACGAAGTCTTCTTTCTCTCTGTCGATAGAATCCAAAGCAGCCTAATAACCCCCATTTTATAAAACTACCAGTGATGTCAAGACATAGTAGGTGCTGAGGAATGGGAACTCGAATAATAACATATTTTTTCCTGAAGGAGAGTTTATAAAGTAATGAGGTTAAGTCTCTTCATCATTTGCTTTGACCCATGATTAATTCTGTGTTACCCAATAACTAAACTACTCTCACTTTATCAATCTTTATTCATTAATAAACCCTGTGCCAGTTGTATAATTTACCATATGATGGACATTTTGCATGTTGCTTGAATTTTTAAGTCCTAAAGGAAGGTAATTTATAATTATGATAGTAATAATGATAATTATATTATTAATTATTATCAATCTAGCAGTATCTTCTGAGAAACTCATTTCTTTTAGAATTTGTTAAGATCACTGTTCTTTTTTATGACTTCACGTCCATATGCAAGAGTTTCCAAGAGAAACTTTTTTCTCAGTCTCTGATTATTTTGCTGATGGCTTTTCCATATTCTTGTAGGAAACCAGTGTCACGGCTTATCCCTTTGGTCTTTCTTTACAGTACCCTTTAGCATAATAAGAGCAGTAATCACCATTAGTCTAGAAGCTGCATTTAGCTTCCAGATTGGCTTTGATTCAGTTCTGGTTGGAAATAACATATTTGAAAAAGAATTGGTCTTGTTCTTGGCACATTTAAGTTGTATATGCCATGGTTGAGTGGAGGCCAGAAAAAAGTTTAGAATCTAAACACGATATAAAGCAAACATCATTTAAAAAAAAAATCTGCTGCCGAAGTATTCTGCAACTCTGCGGAATATGGTTTCCCATGAGGCTCCTTCTCATACCTGAAAAGCTACTATATTTACATCCTTCAAAGTGGTGCCAGTAAAAATTTTGAGTGATGGCATAAGTCAAGTGCACGGCCATTTCAAATGGCAAAAAGGGGAAAATGAACTTTGATATTCTCTTTTTCTTATATATAATAACAGCAACAAAACATACCTGAACTGTATGCAATATGGAATCAAGTCAATTCATACTATTTTGTCTTTAGTTGTGCTTGACTAAGGAGATTGTGTATTTGTGACACAATTTTTTTCTTCTAATAGCCCGACACATTTACTATCCTCATCATCGTCACTGTCATTACAATGAAGCATTTCAGTGTCTGTTTGTACATTGCATTAAATATCTAGTTACACATGTTTTTAACCATGCCCTGTACTAAATAAATAGGAGCACATAATCTTAAGTGGATGGCAGGGGCCCAGGCCAGTCTCTAAAGCAAACAGAGTAATTCTAGTACATGCAAACAGACCCCTAGGACATCTAGGGTCAAAAGGAGGTTGTCCAGGAATGGAAAAGCATCTTGTATGAGAGAGAGGTGAAACCTCGGTTCACCAAAATCCTAGTTGCTACATAAAGGAAAGGTCATTTTTCTACCAGGTAATTTTCTGGATATGAGAGGATAAAAGCCTTCTTTAGTCTTAGCAGGTAAAATGGAAATTAAGTAGAACCTCTTGGAGTCCTGTTCCTTCCACATATATGTCCAGTATGCATGGATCTCATTTGGAATGAGAATTTATGAGTCAGAAGAACCCGTTCTGGGTGGGCAGGACTTGGGATATTGGTCTTTTGGGGTCTTGGTATTTTTCTTCTGATGTCTTTCACTGATAACGTCAGATCCTCAAGTCAAGATGTTAAGAGATGTACAACACGTTGCCATTTTACATACATAAGTCAGTTAAACACACTAGAAGTTGTTTTCCCAAGGGTTCTCATTTTTCGAAATAATCTATTGTATGAATAATAGATTTGCTTTAATTTGTAAACTTAATTTTCTTCTCATTAAAATGAACTCACAGCCTTCTTTCAAATTACATTTTTCTAGAACCCAGAGGTTTGGGGGGCCAGTATAGAAATAATGTAACATATTAGGACAGAATAAGGATTCATTAATTTGTGGCAAATGTTTATTGAACCCATTCTATAGAATGAATTAAATCCTTAAGAAAATACCACCTGAAGTTCCTTTACTTGAAGTAAATATTTATTTCCATTACATAAGTGAAAATTGGTTGTTCAGAGGTAGTGCAGTATAATAATTATTGAGTTTGAGATCTTTGAAAATCCTGGTTTTATAGCAAAATTCAAGAGAGGCTTTTCTTTTGTACCTTTTCCATCAATAGAGGAGAGAGCGTGGATTAAATTGACACTTAAATGAATGTTGTGATAGACTAGCCGTGCAATTTTTTGAAACTTGGAAAGCCTAGATTTATTCTGCTGGTTTTACTAAGAAACTTTGTATGATAGACAGCCAAAACCAAACAAACCAAAAACCCCACTAAACCAATATAAAGCAACCTGGGAAACTTGCAGCATGTGGAATGAGCAGGGGCTTTGGAATTGAACAGACGTGAATTTGAATCTCAGTTCCATTATTTATGTGCTACGACCTTGGATAAGGTACTTAGAACATCACTGAGCCTTGGTTTCCTAATCTGTAAAGGAGAGATAATATGAGTCCTTAGAGAATTATTGCCAGAATTAGAAGAGTATGCAAAGCTCATACTGTGATGTTTGGCACATAGTAACTGCTTTTGCTAAGACTGGGGTCCAGGTAAGCCTTGCAGTGTGGGAACTATGAAGGAAGCAAGAATACCTTTGGGCAAAGATTTGATCAAACCTAGGGTTTATTGACTCCCATACATCCCAACTCATTGGGTGAGATTCCTGGTGGAAGAGTGTGGGGTTCACCTCTGTCCTTGGCCTACTCTGGGGCAGACGTGGGATTGACTTCGAGGGGAGAATAGAGCTGGGGGCAAATGCCCTTCAGATTGTATTGACTCCTTTGAGACCATAGGCTGTACCCTGGCCCCAGGATAGCCGTCATTGCTGTGACACTCAGTGAGCAAATACAGACAGGTGTCTGACATCCTCTCAGGTTGAATGTGATAAGCAAAATTCTAGGTTGTCTTGTTCATGTGTCTGCATGAAGGATTCTTTGGGAGTTATAGGCAGAAGACTGGCTAAGATCTAAGAAGATCTAGTCCAGGCCTTTGTCAGATAAGTAGGTATCATTTAAAGGTTTTGGGAGAAGTTTTGTTCTTCTCTTGTTTACTTGTTTCTAAAATATGTTCAGATGTGTAACTAAATCTGTATATATAACCTTTTTAGTTAAACATTAGCATCCGACACACACGCATATGTACTTTGCTTTGCTTTTTTTTTTACCTTTTTATTTTGATATAATTATAGAGTCACAAGAAGTTGCAAAAATAGTATCCTTCATCCAGTTTCCCCCATGTTACATCCTACTTAACTTTAGTACAATATCAAAACCAGAGAAAGGACACCGGTACAGTGTGTATGTATAGTTCTGTGACATTTTATCATGTGGATATATTTGTGTAGCCTCCACCACACTCAAGATGCAGGACTGTTGTGTCACCACAGAGATCTCCATCAGCTGACCATTTTAGAGACATTTCAGCCCCTCCCCCTGAAATCACCCCTAAGCCCTGGTAACCATGAAATGTTTTCTGTCTGTCTGATTTTGTCCATGATAAATAAATGAAATCCTACCGAATGTGATCTTTTGAGATTGACTCCCCCCCCCGCCCCCCACTCAGCATAGTGCCCTTGAATCCATCCAAGTTGTATCTGTCTGTAGTTTGTTCCTTTCTGTTCTATGAGTAGTCATGTATGGATGTTCTACAATGTGTGACGCCACTCATTGAGGAACAGCTTGGTTGTTTCCAACTTTGGGCTATTACATGTAAAGCTGTTCTGAACATTCATGTACAGATTTTTGTGTGAACAAAAAAAATTTTTTTTTAATTTCTGTAGAAAAAAAAGGCCAGGACTGATTTCTGGGCCAAATGTAATTGCATGCTTAATTTTTAAAGAAATCGCCAAACTGTTTTCCAGAGTGACTGTACCATTTTTCATTCTTGCCATAACGTAGGAGAGTTCCAGTTTCTCTGCTTCCTTGTTGGCTTTTGATGTCACAGTTTCTTCTTTTAGCCATACTGGTAGATGCAGAGTAATATCTCACTCTGCTTCTTTTCATTCTCTAATGGCTTGTGATTTTGAAAATCTTTTAATGTGCGTATGTGAGATCTGTTATGTTCTCTTTGGTAAAATGTATCTTAGTGTCTCTTGCTCATTTTCTAATTGGAATGTTTGTCTTTTTACTGTTGAGTTTTGAGAGTTTTTAAAAAAACATATGCTAGAAACTAGTTCTTTATCAGATATGTGGTTTGAAAATATTTTCTCCTATGGTAGCTTTCTTTTAACCATAGTAACAGGATCTTTTGGTGAAGTTCAGGTGAAGTTCAGTTTATTGGTTTTTTTTTTCCTTGTATGGATTATGCTTTCAGTATCATGTCTCAGAACCCTTCACCAAGCCCAAAGATGCCAAAGATTTTCTCCTATTTTTTTTCCTAAGAGTTCTATAGTTTTATGTTTTACATTTAAGTCTGTGGTCAATTTTGAGTTAATTTTTGTATAGGGTATGATAATCAGACTTCTAAGATGGCCCACAAGACCCTTCCCTTCCCCCTGGTTGTACATGCACCATGTAATTAATCTCCTTCTTTTGAGGGTGGGCAAGCAAGACCAGTAAATATGAGATCATCCTGGGTGGGCCTGACCTAATCGGGTGAGCCTTTTAAAAGAAGGTGAAGTGAGGGAGGTGCTCTGTTGCTGACCTGGAGAAAAGCAAGTAGCCATGTAGAGAAAGGAGGGGTCCATCCAGCAACAACATGAGGGCGGTCTCTAGGAACCAAGAGTGACCCTGACTGATGGCCAACAAGAAAACAGAGACCTCGATTCTACAAACTTCAGGAAATAAACTCTACTTAGCATGGGCTTGGAAGAAGACCCTGAGTCTCAGATGAGACTGCAGCTGCATTTGACCCCTTGATTTCAGCCTGCTGGGACCCTGAGCAGAGCACCCAGCTAACCGGTGCTAGATCCACAGAAAGTACGAAATACTAAAAATGTGTTGCTGAAGCCATTTAGTTTTTGGTCATCTGTCATGCAGCAAATGGGTTTTGGTCCCCTAGAGTGGGGTGCTGCTTCTGTGCTTCTGTAGATGAGGTTCCTGGTTGTTGGCACTATATCTGGGCATCAGGGAGAGAAGTGGGGTGTGCGTGCAGTCAGGTACCGTGGGCTGGTGAATTGTCTTCTGAATGTAGAGGCTGCTGGGGCCCTACTCTGCTTCTCTGATTCTAGGGCCCTCACTCTTTCAGTCTCTGGGGACAAACAGGGCTGCTGCCGTCCCCTCAGCACCAGCACATCACTAGCGTGCTTGCTTCTGGTGTGCTCCCCGAACTAGTCACCTCACAGTGTGGACGAGTGCTCTCTAAACTTGTTGATCGCTCACTCTCATTTTTGAGCAGCCACAGTGTATGTGTATCTATTTCTTTATAACATATATATATATATATATATATATATATATAATATATATATACATATATTACATATAATGTAGAAAACAGTTTAAAAAGATGTGATTTCAAAAAAATCTTAAAGAGAAAGATTTAAAAGCTAATATAAAAACTATGGAGACAGTAAAAAGATCAGTGTTGTCAGGGGTTAGGGAGGAGGGCGGGATAAAAGATGGAGCATAGGGGATTTTGAGGGCAGTGAAACTCTTCTGTAGGCTACCATAATGATGGATATACGTTATTATATATTTGCTAAAACTCATAGAATACACGCCATCAAGAGTCATTCCTAATGTGATCTGTGGACTTTGGGTGATGAACTGTCACTGCGGGTGGTAACAGGTGTACCACTCTGTGCAGGGTGTTGATAGTTGGGAGGTTTGGGTGTGTACAGGAACTCTGTACTTTCTCCCGAATTTTTCTGTGAACTGAAAACTGCTCTAAGAAATAAAGTCTATTAAAAGAACTAAATGTAGTAAAAAATACAAGCTATATTTGGAAGTTCTTTTTTTTTTTTTCCATTCTAACTCACTTTGGAGATCAGGTACATCCCGGTGGGTAGGCAAGTCAAAGGATGCTCCCTTTTTTTTCTGTAACATAAGAAATACAATTGTTATTCTTTGAAATGGACTGGCATATCACTTGGTCCATGTTTTTGGACATTAATGTTCCCATAAGGTGTGTTAAAGGAAGGTGGAAGGATTTCACCATGAAGAGGGGCTGAGAGTGGCATCCTTGCTTGTTTCTTTACTTCTTTTGTGTTTCAGCATGAACTGTTATGTACCCTGTCTGGTTAAGTGAGTTTATGGATTAAATTATTTTACAGAGAGTAAATTTTACAATAGTGTACAATGAGTTAAAAAGTAGTCTTTAAAATCTCCAATATAATAGGTCACTGTTTTTCTTGTGATGAAGTGCTTCAAAGTACTCTTGAACTTAGTCTGAATTATAGTATTTTCTTCACAAAAAGAGAAGGATTCCAAATCTGTAGTCCTTCTCTTTGATGGCAAGTGGCTGTCAAAAGCATTCTATTTAGAAAATTATTTAAAAAACCCATCCCATGCAGGAGTACTGATGCATAGGGGCACTTGTACCCCAATGTTTATAGCAGCACTCTCAACAATAGCCAAATTATGGAAAGAACCTAAATGTCCATCAACTGATGAATGGATAAAGAAATTGTGGTTTATATACACAATGGAGTACTACGTGGCAATGAGAAAGAATGAAATATGGCCCTTTGTAGCAACGTGGATGGAACTGGAGAGTGTGATGCTAAGTGAAATAAGCCATACAGAGAAAGACAGATACCATATGGTTTCACTCTTATGTGGATCCTGAGAAACTTAACAGAAACCCATGGGGGAGGGGAAGGAAACAAAAAAAGAGATTAGAGTGGAAGAGAGCCAAAGCATAAGAGACTCCTAAAAACTGAGAACAAACTGAGGGTTGATGGGGGGGTGGGAGGGAGGGGAGGGTGGGTGATGGGTATTGAAGAGGGCATCTTTTGGGATGAGCACTGGGGGTTGTATGGAAACTAATTTGACAATAAACTTCATATATTGAAAAAAAAATAAAAAAATAAAATTCAAAAAATAAAATAAAATAAAAACCCCATCCCATCCCACTGTTGCTGGGAATGCAAACTGGTGCAGCTACTCTGAAAAACAGTATGGAGTTTCCTCCAAAAGTTGAAAATAGGACTACCCTACACCCGGCAATTGCACTACTAGGTATTTATCCAAAGGATACAAAAATGCTGATTCGAAGGGGCACCTGCACCTCAATGTTTATAGCAGCGCTATCAACAATAGCCAAATTATGGAAAGAACCCTAATGTCCATCAACTGATGAGTGGATAAAGAAGATGTGGTATATATACAATGGGATATTACTCAGCCACACACACACAAATGAGATCTTGCCATTTGTAACAACGTAGGTGGAACTAGAGTGTACTATGCTAAATGACATAAAGTCAGTCAGAGAAAGACAAATATATGATTTCATTCATATGTTGAATTTAAAAAACAAAACAGATGAACACAGGGAAAGGGAAGGAAAAATAAAGTAAGATACAAACAGAGAGGAGGCAAACCGTAAGAGACTCTTAAATATAGAGAACAAACTGAGGGTTGCTGGAGGGGAGGTGGGTGGAGGAATGGGCTAAATGGGTGATTAAGGAGGGCACTTGGGGTGAGCACTGGGTGATGTATGCAAGTGTTGAATCACTATATCGTACCCTTGAAACTAATATTACACTGTGTGTTAACTAACTGGAATTTAAAGAAAAACTTATAAGAATAACATTATAAATAGGAACTGTTTTATAATCAGTGGGAAGTTTTGTTGTTAGGAAGTAAATATTCATTGGCCTCTGAAATTCTTTGCACTTGAGGGGCGCCTGGGTGGCTCGGTTGGTTAAGCGTCTGACTCTTGATTTTGGCTCCGGTTATGATCTCACAGTTATGAGACTGAGTCCCACGTGGGGCTCTGCATGGAGTGTGGAGCCTGCTTAGGATTCTCTCTCCCTCTGCCCTTTCCTTGCTCATGCTCACACACACGCATGCTCTCTCTCAAAAAAAAAAAAAAAAATTAAATTAAATTCTTTATGTTTGGAAGGACTTTAATATATTCCATATATGTGGAATACCTAATATTTAAAATGTTTACATCATGTCTAATAATACCCCTCAGAAATATTGAATCTTTGTTTTATGAGCTAAAAAATATTTTTCCTAATTTGATGTCATTATCTTTATGACAGCTAACATTTACCTGAGTGTTTCCTATGTTTCAGATAGGTAAGATCTTTTCAGGTCTTAATACTCATTTAATCCTCACAAAATCTTTATAAGATAGGAATTAGTGGGGCACGTGGGTGGCTCAGTAGGTTGAGTGTCTGACTCTTGATTTCGGCTCAGGTCATGATCCCAGGGTCGTGGGATCAAGCTCTGCTTAAGATTCTCTCTTGCTGTCTCTCTGTTTCTCTCTTTCTCCCTATGCTTCTCTCCCACTGTTCTCCCCCTGCTCGCTCTCTCTCTCTCTCTCAAAAAAAAAAAAAAAAAAAAAAAGGAATTATTATCCCCATTTTATGGGGACTTTTTATATTTCGCATTTTGGTATTTTACATGGCATATTTACTTTATATAGTATATAGAAATGAAGTATATCTATAGGTATATTTAAAGTGAAATATCTGAGGTTTTTGCCTCCCAATTACTCAAAAATATAAGTAAAAGATTTACTATTTTGGCATCTAGGTCTTATGACATTTTCCACTAATTTCTCCTCCTGACATCAGGTTCCCAAGGATCCCATTTCCCCTGAAATTCAATTTTGAAGTCGGTCTAAATTACATAATACATACATAACGAGTTATATAAATATTATCCTCATGCTCAAGTGACAGTCACCTATTTGTAGCTCAGAATTTTTTTGCACAGTAAAACACTTATACTTTTCCTTAAAATGAACAGGAGGTGGAATTTTGTTTGGATTCTCTCATCTTGTTATGTTGATTATAAACACTCTAGATGATCTCTGAAACAAAAGGCTATTCTGGTCCAGAAACTGTCTTTTGTTCTGTTTGTCGTGTAACTAGATAAGCCCCACTGAGATACATGGTCCAAATCCCCAGGGCCCAAGATGACACGGAATACATTCTCCAGCGCTGGGCATGCTATATGCAGTACCGTGCTGTGCTGTCGTTGTTTGCTAATGTAGAACGGTGTGATGTTTTAATATGGGCAAGAGGTATGTTGTGAAAGCTTAGACCTTGGGAGATTGATGCAGAAGTCATCAGATGCTCGCTCCTTCCTCCCCCACCCCCCTCAGTTGATCCAGACTGTCATTTCCACTTATTCTACCAACCTGATGCCTTTCTTTGTATTAAAGAGATGGATTTTCACTGGAATCCTTTATTACACAGTTTGAATCACTTTTTAATATTGAAAGTTAACATTCTTTATTCTTCAAAAGATCTGGTGCTTCTTTCAATAACTGCAATGTCACTGACCCCCGACCCCCACCACACCTTTCAGTTCTGAAGGAGGTTTTCATTTTAGAAAGGTGGGGTCGTTTTTAAACCTATTTGTACCATGAAACATGTTGTATTTATCACTGTTCCTTGTTACTCTGAAAAGACATCATAGATAGGTGTTGTAAAAACAACCCTGCTTTCATCTCTCAAACAAAATGCTGCATTAAAAGATCTTAAGGGCATCTTGGTGGCTGAGTCTGTTGAGCATCCAACTCTTGATTTCGGCTCAGGTCATGATCTCATGGTTTGTGGGACCAAGCCCCACATCTGGCTCCGTGCTGACAGCTCAGAGCCTGCTTGGAATTCTCCCTCTCCCCCTCTCTCTGCCACTCCCCTGCTCACGCGTGTGCTCTCTCCCTCTCTCTCTCAAAATAAATAAACATTAAAAGAGAAATTCTCTCTCTCTCCTTCTGCCCCTCTCCCCGGCTTGTATCCTCTCTCTAAAATTAAAAAAGTAAATAAATAAAAGATTTAAAATGTTTAATGTTCTAAATCCTATGCAAAAACAGTTTATTTCTATATTCTTTTTAGTGTTCTAAAGAAGTAATATATGATTTCTCTTAATACTGCACTGAATATTAGAATTTAGTTATTAAAAGTAGATCAAGGGGGCGCCTGGGTGGCTCAGTCAGTTAAGCGGCCGACTTCGGCTCAGGTCATGATTTCGCGGTCTGTGAGTTCAAGCCCCATGTCGGGCTCTGTGCTGACAGCTCAGAGCCTGGAGCCGTTTCAGATTCTGTGTTTCCCTCTCTCTGACCCTCCCCTGTTCATGCTCTGTCTCTGTGTCTCAAAAATAAATAAATGTTAAAAAAAAAAATTAAAAAAAAAAGTAGATCAAGGAAGGAGCCAAAATAATTATGACTTTTGTTTCATCCACCATATAAAAATTCAGATGTAACTTCTCAAAAAGTCTTTTATTTTTTTTAAAAAAAGGTTTGAAGGGATATAATTTATATTATGTATTCCTTTAAGGGTATCATGTACATGAGAATTCATGAAATATGTTTCTCCAAATTTAGGAAATAGGATAACTTTTTAAATGTTGAGCTTTTTTATTCTTAAATGTTAGAGGCCAGTTCCATTGTGACCATACAGTGAAATCATAATCCAGGAGCCTATTACTGATAGAAAAGTACTTTTTTTATTCATTAAGCACTTACATATCTTTTTATGACTTTTATACATTTTAGATCCTTATATAATAAGAACATATGTATACAAACCACCTATCACAGGTTGTCTCATTAATATCTTAGTGGAGAATTTAAAAACAGAACAGGGCGCCTGGGTGGCTCAGGTGGTTAAGTGTCCAACTTCGGCTCAGGTCATGATCTCATGGTTGGTGAGTTCAAGCCCTGGCCCAGGGCTCTGTGCTGACAGCTGGGAGCCTGGAGCATACTTTGCATTCTGTGTCTCTGTCTCTCTTTGCTCCTCCCCCCCTCACACTCTGTCTCTCCCTCTCTCAAAAATAAATAAACATCAAAAATAAAAATAGAGCAATGGTAATACTCAATGAAATTCAGTAGTTTACCATTTTTAGAGGGCTTTCTTATATAGCTGCAATGTAGTTGAAGGATTGAGAGAATGACTTTATCGTAGATTTTTCATTATCTGAGCCGTACAACAGGTTGGTAGTAGGCAAGAAAATGACCCTTCTTTCTATTTCATGGAGGGATAAAATGGAAGTTCAGAGAGATGACATAACATTGCCCAGCAGTGTAAAGCTAAGTAAGTAGCGGAGCGATGACCAGACAAAGAGAGGACTTGTGATTTTTGGTTCCACTATCTCAATGGTGGAGATAAGTGAATTTATAAGAGTGGAGAGAGACTTGGCATTGGAAGAAGAAGATATGGTTTTATAGTTTCTGAATTTTACATACTTTTGAAGCCCAGGGGAATATTTTGTGTTAGTATTAGCTATAAGCACACCTTGAAATAACTCAAAGTAAGGTAGAGATGTTCCCAAACATGAAGTCATACCAGGCTTATTTAGTGTTGGGTAATAGAATTCTCTTTTGTGTATCCTATCCTTTTGTGCCTACAGCCATGCTTTCACTTCTTTTTTTGATTTAAACAAAGTATGGTTAATAATTTATACATTAGAGTGTTAAGATTGTATTTCCCCAAATATCTTCATCCTTTCCTATAAGGCATTCTATGCCAGCATATGGCCTCAACTTGTGGTTTTTTTATATTTTCCAGTTTTACCTTCATTCATTCATTCACTCATTCGTTCATTCAAACAAGCGCTCACCATGGGCCACTAACATCCATGGTGATACAGAGATTCGGCATAGTGTCTGGCTTTAGGAGCTCCTCGGTCTAGTAAAGATAAACACGTAAACTAATATATTTCTGCTAAAGCAATAAACGTTATAGTAAAAGCAAGCATGAGGGGCCCACACAGGGCCAGAGTAAAAATTAACAGTGCTTTGGGTTCAAAAAAGACTTCTTGAAAAAGATGGTGTCTGAGCTTAATGTTTTAGGGCAAATAGGAATTTATTAGGCAAAAAGGTATGAATTTTCTTACTATTACCTACAAATGGCTAGTGTACTTCTGTTTCTTAGACATTGTATACACTGTTTCTTACTTTTTGTTCACCAAATTATTATTTCATGTGCATTTGGAATTGCTCAAATATCTCGTTTCTCAAAGCTTTTCCAAATCAGACCCTTCAGATTGAATATAATTTGGAAATGCTCAGACTGTCTACCATTTTACTAACATGTTGCTGTGGTTAGAACATTTTTTTTTCTTGTAAATAATATAACATTGTATCTGAATATGTCTTTGAAATATTTGATTTTTGCTATATTTGAAGTATTTTAAAAGACTTTTTTGAAAAAAGGTGTGATAGTATTCTTGAACTCAAAATTCACTACTAGTTGCTTTAGAAGAAAAAGCCTATAAAATATGAATAAAATGTAATACAGAGGTCTAACAGTCCCCCAAATAGAATTTATTTAGCGGGGAGAAAAACTTATACACACTTACTTATGTTATTTATTTTATTATACATAGTGTAAGAGCAATCTTCTATTATATGAATGAAAAAATTATGCTTTTTGTACAATATAAGAATCACATTATTTGCTCTTATCCAATTACAGGATTATTTCAGCTCCTTTTGTTTCAAAACACTTGTTTGGTTTTTTTTTTAGGTGGATTGAAAATTTTAGTAACTCAGCTCATTTTAAAATATCTTGCTTATATATATCCATCTATCGTGCATCTTAAGATTGAAATTTAGGTCAAATTGCAACTTGAATTTAACTTTACAGAGCAAATAAGTGTGCCATCTTTAAAAATTGCATTCTAAATTTTAAGCACAATAGATCAAAGTACATCTTATTTAAATATATACTCTGGAAAAGAAATCTCAATTATTTTCTCCCAAACTTTCTTAAAATAGTCACTGTTCTCAATATAAAATGTGAACTTTAGCTTTCTTATTTTAAAGAAAGATGAAAAGTTGTTTATTTTAAAATTTTAATGACTTTGCTTTCAAATTATGGAAATTCTTCTTTGGGGACAGCTTTATTTGAATTGTCTGTGACATTATATTTATTTCTTAAGGCTATGATTAAAAGTTTCATGGATGTCTACCAGCTTGCAAGCACTAGAATTGCTACATTAGAGAAGGAAATGACATCTCATCGAAGTCACATTGCAACGTTGAAATCAGAACTTCACACAGCTTGTTTACGGGAAAATGAAAGTTTACAATCAGTAAGTCCTGCGATGTTTTTTAAATTTTTTCTCTGTGTCTTGGGTCACATTACATTCATGTTTTTATGGCTCATAAGATCACTCACCAATATATATAATTTAGCGCAAATGATCAATCAAGCAATGTAAAATTATTAGTGTGGAGAAAATTTTGAGGAAAGAAAGGCAATTAATTTTTCCATTGTATCATGTATAAAGATATGCATACTGTTATCAATGCTAAAACACGACATCAAGATTCCTTTGTGTTTGGCAGGGCAGCTGACAGTTGGATTTGGCAGTATGCATAGTTAAAGCTTGCAACTGTCTGAAGATTCAGTGTGTCCCATTAAGACAGAATATTATTAATTATGCGTATAACCAAAATGGTAATTAGAACATGTGATGATTCTCTGTAGAAAACTAGACTTATCCATAATACATGCCTAGCTAAAGATGCATATTGTGATTCATCTACATGATTAAAATTCAGTTTCAGCGGCCATTTTATGTCTTCAAATTTTAGCCCAGGATGAAATTTGGGCTCATTTAAGACTAAACAAAATGTTCTACATTTGAATTATGTGTTTGGGGAGTATCAAACAGTGAATAAGGGAATAAAATAAGCATTTAAACTTTTTTCTCCAAAGTCAGATGTATCAACAGTGAGATTCAGAAGATTACCAATCATTGGAATGTCTTTTTTCCTCTTTTCGTTTGATTGTAATGGATCAGGGTGACTTGTAGGGAAAAAAATGGTATCATTTTGCCATTCAGCGATTGACCCTTTTCAATGGTGTATTCAACAGAAAAAGAGTTAGCATGAAAGCAAATAGCTGCGTGGCTGTGGGTTAGTTCTTCAGCTCCGTCAGATCTTAGCTCAGGTGCTCGCGTCCCATGAAATGACCATAGTATTGAAAATTGCAGCTACCAGCCTTCCCCTAGCCCCAACCTCTGTCTCATTCTCGCCCCATATTGCCTACGTACCTTTCATCTTCCTTGTTTTATTTCACTGTAGCACTTATTATTGATTGACATAAACCTCATTTTATTTATTTGCTTATTGTCTGTTCCTTACCCTCATAGAATATAAGTTCCATAGAGACAAGCGATTTGGGGCATTTCTTCACTGCTATTTCCTCTTCGCTCTAGAGGCAAGAACAGTTTGGCCCATAGTAGGTGTTTAACTGATGCTCATTGAGTGAAAATACTAGCACTTCATCCAATAAATGAACAAACCAGTTATTTGGGACCTGAGATGTTGAGTTTAGTTTGTATTTATTTATTTTTAAAGTTTACTTATTTATTTATTTATTTAGAGAGAAAACACAAGCAGGGGAGGGGCAGAGAGAGAGGGAGGAGAGAGAA
This sequence comes from Lynx canadensis, assembly GCF_007474595.2. Taxonomy (NCBI): domain Eukaryota; kingdom Metazoa; phylum Chordata; class Mammalia; order Carnivora; family Felidae; genus Lynx; species Lynx canadensis. Next base: position 40,826,054 of record NC_044315.2, read on the forward strand.
TCCCAAATAGGCTTGGCTCTGACAGTGTGGAGTCCAACGTGGGGCTCGAACCTACAAACTGTGAGATCATGACCTGAGCCGAAACCAAGAGTCAGGTGCTTCACCAACTGAGCCATCCAGGTGCCCCAAGTTCAGTTTTTCAAAATGACTTTGTTAATTTCTTAATGAGGGAGTAGTAAATTTGATCTCCACCAAGAGAAATTAAAGAGGAAACTTATTTAAAAAATTGAGTATTTTAAATTTATTTTAGCCTTTCTCTGAAACCTATTCACATTTCTTCCTGTGAGCTCTCTGGTCCCATTGGTTAGTATTTCATTATACTGTTTAGTTATGTCAGCTTTGTTGGGTCATACAATTATTTATTGTTTGTTACTGCTATCCATATAAAAGTAATTACTTTTATTTTAAGAAAGGCCAAACTTGATAAGGTAGGATTGTTTCCCCATGGATTCAAAAAAATTTTTTATCAATTATTGTTCTACTAATGCCTTAATGAAAGTGTGCCTCACTACCATCATAAAACTCAACTCCTCCGCCTTTTCCCCTTCTGAACACATCTGTAAGGAGATGCTCACCATCTTATTTGTAAGAGGTGGTTCACCCTAGCAACGATTCTCAAAAGGGGACGTGTGTAATGTGAAAAATCTCCCAGGCTGTGACAATGTGTCTTTCTAGGAGAACGCTGCCCGATCCTGTATCTCTATAGGATCTTTACTCTCAGGTCTCTTTCCTTATTTGAAAATGACTATTTTTGAAACAGTAATAAATTGGCATAATAATTTTATTTTTTAAATATATTTGTGTATGCTTTTTCACACTTGAACTCCTTAAGAACTCTCTGAGGAGAAGAGCCTCAGTCTCTGTATTTCATAGATGACAGGTGGTACAGTTTGGTAGATAGGAGCATGGGTTTTGGAATTATATCCGTTAGGAATACAATCAAGTGTAAATAACAGAAAACCTGACCAACATGACTTAAGAAAATCCAGGTTCTTTGTGTTCTTTTCTCCCACACATAGCAAGAAGTCTAGAAGTAGGTGTCTGTTGTCCTGTGGCTGATAGTGGTCCAACTTCTCTGTGATTTCTCTGCTGTTCCCTTATTGTCGTAAGACAGCAGCCAGATCTCGGATTTATGATCACACCCAAGTCAGAAGGATGGGGTGGCTCAAAAATATCTGTTTGACAAAAGCCTTGGAAGGCTTTGCTTTAAAAACAATTTAAATATTTGTATTTCATATAAATTTATTTAAATACTGGTAAATTTTAATAGAAATTTAATAGATAATAGTTCATTAAATATCTAAAAATATATTCAAGTATTTATATTTTTTATTTTTTATTTTTTTTTTAAATTTTTTTTTTTTCAACGTTTATTTATTTTTGGGACAGAGAGAGACAGAGCGTGAACGGGGGAGGGGCAGAGAGAGAGGGAGACACAGAATCGGAAACAGGCTCCAGGCTCCGAGCCATCAGCCCAGAGCCTGACGCGGGGCTCGAACTCACGGACCGCGAGATCGTGACCTGGCTGAAGTCGGACGTTTAACCGACTGCGCCACCCAGGCGCCCCTGGTATTTATATTTTTTAAAAAGAATAGGTTTTCCAAGGAAGCTCTGAACATATTTCCACTTATATCCCATTGTCTGGAAATGGGTCGTGTGGACACTCTTCACTATAATGAGTCGAGGGACAAGGGAATTAGGAATCAATAATGTGTGCCATAGAAGTCAATAAATGTGGATTTAATTTCAATTTTGTCAATTGTAAATTGTGTGGCTAAGTAGAGTTTTCATCTGTAAAATGGGCTAATGATCCTACTCCCTAACAGAGATACTGGGAGCTCTAGTGAGAAGTGTTGAAGCACTTTAGACTTGGCTTTGCTCTTAGTGAGTAGTTAGTCTAAAAAAAAGTTCACTAGTATTTTTATCACCCTTATCTTGATAGAAAGTAATTGGATTAAAAGATTATTTATAACCTCCCATCTTCAGCTGTGAATCCTGTCATTTTGATCTGCTTCCTACTGTAGCCTCGAGTTTGCAATTCTTCCTCTGTGATCACTGTCAGTATGGTCCAGTGACTGAGCTCTCTGCCTTTTCTTGCAGCCTGTCTTTCCCTCCTTTTCACTGACACGTTCTTGAAAAGTGATCTCCTTGCTTCTTCTATATGCTCATCTCCCATTTATTCCTCAGTTTTGCCGCTCTCTGGCTTCTGAGTCTGTCATTCCACTGAAACTATTTTCTCAGAGGTCACAAATTATTTTCTGCTTGTTCTGTATTCATGCCTTTTAATGCCATGTTCCTTCTCATGCCTTTTAATTCTTCTGCAACATATGAAGCTTTTAACTACTTTCTTCTTTAAGCACTCCTCTCTTGTGTTCTTTTTTTTTTTTTCCACTTGTTATCAACTTCCTTCTTTGGCTCTCTGGTCTCTACTTACTTGAGCTCTGCTTTCTTTGTATTATATTTTTAATTCTTTATCCATTAGTTCAGTATTTATTCAGCATCTACTCTATAGTAGGCACAATTCTGGTCCTAGTAATACTATGTGAACCAAAACAGATCATTCTTGCTCTTATGAACTTAAAATCTAATAGTAGAAGAAATTATTTTCATATAATTAAACTGATGTGTAATTAATAACCAGGATAAGTGCCCTGAAAGGAAAGAACCGAAAGCACATATAAGAGTTTTTTTAAGCCAATGAGCCTACCCTAGACTAAGGTATCGGCAAAGCCTTTTCACGGTCAGTGATGCTTGAATTAATATCTGAACACTTGGTAAGAATTATGCAGGAAGAGAGCAGTGTTCCAGATCAGCAGGAGGTGTATGGGAACATCTACAAGACTCTATGATAGAAAGAAGAAATTGAGAAATACCAGTGTGGCTGGAATAAAGAGAGCAAAGGAAAGAGTGACTTGAGTGAGATAAGAATAGTCTAGAGAGAAGGACAGAAGTCAGACTCTGTTGCCCTTGTTTTAAGAGTAAAGGGAAAGTCATTGGAAACTTTAAAGAAGGAGTGACATTCTCAGTTTGGTTTTTTAAAAAGATGATTTTGGCTGTAACATGAAGAAACAATTGGATGCGAAGAACAAGAGAAAGGGGTATGCGAGATAATTCCTGGATTCTTTCCTTTTGGAAATGGATCAATGACCTTATTTACTGAGAGAAACAATGGAATAGGAGAGAATATTGTGAGTTGAATTTTGAGTATATTGAGTTTGAGGTATGTTTGAGACATCCAACTGGAAATACCAAAAAAGGTGGCTTGATAGGGAATTCAAGCAAAATGCCAACCTAGAGATGCACGTTTTAGGTCATTGTCATATAGATAGGACTTGAAGCTGTTAGCAAGAATGAGACTATGTTGGGAAAGTTTTAGAGTAAGAGGAAAAAAAAGCCTAAGACTAAAGCTTGAAAAACTCCAACATACAATGCTTGAGAAGAAGAAGAAGATAAGGTTGGAAAGGAGGCTGTGAAGGAATAGGCAAAGAGATCAAATGAAAACCAAAAAAATGTGATGCCATGAGAATAGAGTGTTTTAACAAGGGTGACATATCAATAGTGTCACATGTTGCCCAAGATCAAGTAAAGTGAGGACTGAAAATGGCCTTTGGATTTAATGCATGGAGGCCCTTGGGATCCTTAGCAAAGGCTCTTTCAGTAAGAGATGGAAAGTTAAGTGGGAGTTGACGAAAAAAGAAAAGAAAAGAAAAGAAAAGAAAACAAAACAAACCACTGAATTTAAAAACTATCTCAAGGATTTAGCTGTTGAGTGGGAGACATAGGAATGGAATATTCAGAGAGGATTCAGGGAGTTTTGCCTTAATATGGGAGTGAATTAATCATGTTTCAATATCTTCTTGAATGAATATAGGCTTTGGTTTTGACCACGTTCACCATACTGTTCATTTTTATAATTTCAGTTTTCAACTTTTCACACTCTAGATATTTTTTGACTAGTGTTTGCATGATATATTTTTTCCATTCTTTTAACCTGTGTTTATATTTATAGTGAGTCTCTTATAAAAAAATATAGTTTGGTTCGGTTTTGTCTATCGATTTGACAATCTCTGTCTTTTAATTGGATGATTAGACCACATACATTTAATATAATTATGGGTATTTGGGGGGTTTTGTTTACCACTTTACTTGTTTTATGGAGACAGATGTGATAAGACATGATCTCTGCTCTTATGTGTTCCTCTTCTAACAAGGGAAACAAACAGAGAAGCAAATCACAAAAATAGGCATGTGCAGTCTTTGGAGCACAGATGAAAGTGGTGTTCATTCTTCCTAACGTTGCCATTAAAAGATGAGATGCTTGTAGGAGCCTTTGAAGAATGTGTAGCAATTTGACACCTTGTTAAGGGGCAGAGCAATAAAAATTTATATTTTATTTTGATTTGAGGAATAGGCCTTATGGATACAAATGTTTAATGAATTAAATTGTATAAGAAGTTTTTTTTTTTTTTTTTTTTTTTTTTGTATAATAGAAAATGTGTTGTTGCTTTAGCTCCATTCCCCTTCTCAAGTAAAGGCAGCCACCCCACCCGAACAGCCTGTACCCATTGGAACCCAAGACTGCTTGCAACTGTCACTCCAAACCCCACCTTCATATATTTCCAGTCCATTCTTGCACCATCCAATCCTCGCCTTTTACTCTATAATCTGATTTGATTCTGCCTCTGACCATTTTGCTATTGATGTTCTTATTTGGTCTTTCTAATAACTTGTTACTTAGGCCATTCTCAAAACCCATTACCGGGTTCTCAGATGAACTGGCTGTCTTGACCTTTGACACCCACCCAACCTACCATCACCTCCTACCCACAGGCCCTCATCTAAGACTTTAGAGTCAAGCAGGCCCGAATGTGCAGTGCTATTTATTATCCATACAATATATTTACTTATCCATATAATAAATTGTTTATTATCCCTACAATACTCTAAGCATCAGTTTCTGTATTTGTAACGTGTAGATAAAGTTGCCTACATTGTAGGGTTGGTCTGAGGATTAAAGATACTGTCTGGCATATTAGCAGGTGCTTTAATAAATTTCTTTTCACCATAAATTTTATTTAATAAATTAAATAAAGAACATTTTCAGATAGTTACATATATTTCCCACAGCTAAGCTATACACATAGCTTTAAAAAATATATGTAACCATGAGGAAATCTTTTGATGCATAGGCAAAGACCTAAAACAACCCTTATAAGTCAGTGTTTTTAGCTCATACTAAGTACAGTGTTAATGATAGTTGTCATTGTTATCATTTATTTAATGAACTGAGGGGAATGAGTATATGTTCACTAACCATCTTTTCCAGCCATTTCACTAAGAATGAAAAATAAATATTCATTATGAATAAAAAACTTACCATATCCTGGTGTTGTAATGCATAGAAAGAGATTGATCATATTGTAGACATGAATAGTCATCTTTAAAAACTTCATCCCTCTTAAGGCGCTATTGTCATTTTTCTGCTCCACAGATAGATAATAATAATAATGCTGGAGTGCATCGAAAAGTTCTCCTCAATTGTGCACTTGCCAGTACTTTAACATTTTCAGTGTGTTGGTCCTTGACCCATTAACTTAGGGCTGTTCTAGAGCTTTTATTTTGAGTAATAGTAACCAGAAAGGGCTTCAAGTGAAGAGCTTTCGAGCCACAGACAGCCCAGCAGAGAACGGTGCAGCAGTCAGAACCAATTACTTGTGGGTGTTTGGAGGCCAGCAGACCCATGGCTGGGGAGAAATGCACGATATTGCAGTCTGTGAAACACAAAATGCCAAACCCGAATACTTTGCTGTGAGTTACAGTGCTGCAAGCTAGAGTATTGATTTGCCTCATTTCCCCTGTATGTTTAAGCAGTATGTTTTCAATTCTATAGTACTTTATTTATGAGAAAATAACAAATTACACATCAGGGGAGCCTTCCAGTTAGTATCTTCCCAGGGAAGAGATCTTTGCATATTGTTCAGATTATGTCAGATTTGATAGTTGTCAAGAAGTACCGTATTGTTAATAAAGATGAAAGATTTAGATATTTTGGTTCAGGTAAGATGAAAATAAAAAACAAGAATCCCCTTTCTCTTAAGTTTTCAAGTAATAGTTTGTCACATTTGTTTCTGTTACATTTTCTTGAAAGAGGAAGGAAGGATTATTTGTCAGTATTAGTGTCGTGTGGATGGAGAAACAGACACTTTAAGTAACTTACTTGAGTTAAGTTGCTTTCATGAACTTTCAAGTACTTTATCACAGTTGACTCAAGATATTTATTACTGAGATTTTTAACCATTCAAGAAAAAAAATTTTTTTTAAGTGAGCCATAAGCCATAACATAATTTGTTGGGAAAGGCTATGCAGTGCAGTAAAGTACAGATTCTGGAGTCTCGCTGCCAGGTTTTTAATTAGAACCCAACAGATTAGAACCCAAGGCCTCTGATTTCTTGTCTGGTGCTTTTTCCTATGAGAATGAAGTGTGGCCCAAGACAAATCACTACTGTTACGGCACTTCAGGTGTAGTGGAAAATACACTGTGAGACAAATAATTAAAAAAGAATGATGTTGAAGTCGAATCATAGAGGGCTATGAGAACGCAGAACCTGGGGACCTGATGTAGGCTTGGGATGACCCACTTGAGGAATTGAAACCTTAGTTGAAAAACATGAAGACTAGGTAGGCAGTTACCTCACAAATGTCAGAATGGCTACAATCAATGGTTACGATCAAAAACACAAGAAACAAGCGTTGGCGGAGATGTGGAGAAAAAGGAACCCTCATGCACTCTTGGTGGGAGTGCAAACTGGTGCAGCCACTGTGGAAAGAAAACAGTGGCTCAAAAAATTAGAAATAGAACTATCCTATGATCTAGTAATTAATTACACTACTGGACATTCACCCAAAGAGTACAAAAACACTAATTCAAAAAGATATGTACACCCCTATGTTTATTGCAGCATTATTTACAATAGCCAAGTTGTGGAAGCAGTCCAAGTGGATAGATGAATGGATAAAGAATATAGTTTGTGTGTACACACACAATGGAATATTACTCAGCCATAAAAAGAATGAGATCTTATCATTTGCAACAACATGGATGGATCTAGAGAAAGATAAATACCTTATGATTTCACTCATATGTGGAATTTAAGAAACAAACCAACCAATCAAAGGCAAAAAAGGGACAAATAGAGACAGAATAGACTCCTAACTCTAGAGAACAAACTGATAGTCACCAGGGGGAGGTAAGTGAGGGGATGGGTGAAATAGGTGGAGGGGATTAAGAGTACACTTACGATGAGCACCGAGTGATGTATGGAAGTGTTGAATCCCTATATTGTAAACCTGAAACTAATGTAACACTGTATGTTAACCACACTGGCATTAAAATAAAAAACTTAAATTAAAAAATTGGTAGTTGACGGGAAAATATGGGGTACTCAAGGATTGGAAGGCTGTCTGTGTGACTGGAGCAGAGCGAATGAGATGGCGAACTGGGAGGGATGAAATGGAGGAGGGGCCAGATCAGTGTGGTTATAAGTGAGGTTCTCAGCTGTCTGGGCTCTCTGAGGCGTCTCCGACAGCTGAACTGCAAACATCTACTCCCTCTGCTTTATGTATTTACTTTTCCCAACTCCGAATTTCATTTTTTTCTAGTTCTTAAAAGTCCCTGACATTTGATGCTGTAACAACACTCATTTTACCCTTTTGCTAAATACTGCTTAGTTAGATGCTCATTAAATTCTCCCGTATTTTTATCACGAGCTCCGCCTCCAGCCCCTGGAGACTAACAGAGCTAAATAAGGGAAACATAAAATATGAAAGGTAGGACAGCCCAGTCAGCATGCAGGCATTTTCCTTTGATCCTTGACACACATTTCCAAACTTTTAAAGGTTTCTCATATTCCAGAAGCTCAAGCTTTGTTTGGTATAGTGAATAGGGGCCTGAAGGTAATAATGCATATTCTATTGGCCGCACACCTCCTTTCTAGTCTTTTAGTTTTTGTATCATGTACTTTAAGACGGCCACTTTCATGATGAATGATACCTGGATAGTGGCTATAGGGACATGATATTCTAAATTTTATATGTATATTAATATATAAATATAATATGCTTAATTATATAAATATATAATTTATATGTCTAGAATAATATGTAAACATTTTATATTAGATATATTCGATTTTATATGTAAGTATAAATACAAAAGATATATATAATAAATATAACATATTTATATAGTTCTATTCTTCAGTAATGAAATACTGCAAGGGTGGAGCAAGGAGTGGCAAGAATGAATATTTCGGGGGCTCCTGGGTTGCTCAGTTGGTTAAGTGTCCGACTCTTGGTTTTGGCTCAGGTCATGATCTCATGGTTGGTGAGTTCGAGCCCCGCATCGGGCTTTGCGCTGAGAGTGCAGAGCCTGCTTGGGATTCTCTCTCTCTCCCTCTTTATGCTCCTCCTTCACACACTCTATCAAAATAAATAAATAAACTTAAAAAAAAATGAATGAACATTTCAAATTCTGGTCATTGCCATCAATCAGTAATAAAGTTGTAGAAAATATAAATGGTAATTTGACAATCTAATGCTCTAATTTTTTATACTGGTTGTTCAAAGAATAGCATGTGACTATGCTTACGGGTATCTCTCTTACAATTTTATCTTTCTTACTAAGTTGGGTTCTTTGAAGGGCTTCAATTGCCTGTTAGATTTTCAGGCATTTCTGCTTCAATTTTCTGCAAACACCACAGACTCACTGAGGTCCCAAACTTAACATTTCTTCAACTTTACTACTCCCCATTTTCCCAAATTCTCCATTCCCTACATTCCTTATCCCTGGCATAACTATCCACCTTGCAGGCCAAGGCAGAAGCCTTAACCTTTGCCCCACTTTCCATCTACCACCAATATTTACTCATTTGCTAAGTCTCACTGTTTCTATCACCCCAGATCCCCTAGATCCATTCTCACCTTTCTACTGTTGTGATCACAATAACTTTTCTTTGAGTTATTTCAATGGTTTTCCAATGGGTTTCCCCAAATGTAGTTTCCCCCTTCCATCTTGTCTGCCACATTAGTGTGAGAGTTTTCTCTTTTTGTTCTTTAGGCTGTTTTATTTATGTATTTTTTTGATTGGTACGGTAGTCAGAGTTAGGATTCTAGTCTTCGTTGTTCTCTGTCTTTGTTTCTTTATCGCTCTTTCTTTCTGTATTCGTTAGTGCTGTCTTTCTTTCTTTTTTTCTTCTTGATTGTCGTTCTTCTTTCTTTCTTTCTTTCTTTCTTTCTTTCTTTCTCTTTCTTCCTTTCAGTTTATTTATTTATTTTGAGAGAGAGAGAGTGCACAAGTAAGCAGGGGAGGGGCAAAGACAACAGGAGAGAGAGAGAATCCCAAGCAGGCTCTGCACTATCAGCATGGAGAGCCCGATGCAGGGCTGGGATCTCATGTACCATAAGACCATGACTTGAGCCCAAACCAAGGGTCAGACGCTTACCAACTGAGCCCACTAGGTACCGCCAGAGTTTTATCTTTCTAAACACCAAATATGAGCAGACCACATCTTGCCTCAAAACATATTTTGGCTCTGAACTTTTATGATGAAGTAAAAATTCTTTATCATTGACATTCCAGGTATATTCTGACTCCATCTGGTTTTCAGTTCATCTCCCAGTTGGCAGGAGTAAAGGTTCCCTTTGTTATACTCATTTATCAGTGCATTTATCTGTCTAAATACTTTGACTTATATAATCAATTAGTTGTGTATATATTACCATACTGTGAGTCTGTGAGGTCATGTCTTATTTATTTTTTAAAATTCATTATAATGATCTGACTTTAATAAATGCAGGTTGATTTGAATGAAGTTAATTGGAAGAATACTCCTTCAATGATATTTATTCAATACATACTTGTTATGGAACATATACTTTGCACAAACCATAATTCCCCCCAAATTTTTCCCACACAAAATTTTCTGAAATTCTCATCATACTATATTTCATATGCTTTTCTAGCCAACACTTCATGAGAAGGAATAGTATAATTTATATATTATTATATCTATGATAGTTTTAAGTAAATACTTTAATATAAACTGTACATTTCTTCTCCTATTCACAAACAAAAACAAACAAAAAACTCCAAATTGTTTGTAACAAACAAGAACATTCTTTTCAGCATACCACTTAAATAATTTTAAACTTTGTCAGATTTTTTTGAGACCCCTTCTAGTATATATTTACCCACATAGACATAAATTGACCAAGTTTAGTGCCTTTTACTTACATGGTGGGTACTCAATAAATGATAGCAATGATATACCAATGATAGCGATGATATGTGCCTCGGTCTAGCAAAAAGTATGAGTGTGAGAGATTTATTTCAGAAGTAGAAAGCTTATTTTAAAAAATATATTTCCTTAAACCCTTACCTCATACCATGTATGAAAATTAACTCAAAATGCATCAAAGAGCTAAATAGAAAAGCTAAAAATTTTTTTTTTTCAACGTTTTTTATTTATTTTTGGGACAGAGAGAGACAGAGCATGAACGGGGGAGGGGCAGAGAGAGAGGGAGACACAGAATCGGAAACAGGCTCCAGGCTCTGAGCCATCAGCCCAGAGCCCGACGCGGGGCTCGAACTCACGGACCGCGAGATCGTGACCTGGCTGAAGTCGGACGCTTAACCGACTGCGCCACCCAGGCGCCCCGACTTCAGCCTAAAAATTTTTAATAAAAGACATAGAAATAAATTATGATTGTGGAGTTGGCAATAAATTTTTAGATATGATACCAAAAGCATAAGTGACAAAAGAAAAAATAGACAAATAGGACTTAATCAAAATTAAAAACCTTTGTGCATTAAAAAACACCCCACAAAATGGGAGAAAATAGTTATAATCATATATCTGGTTGGGATCTAGTGTATGGAACTCAACAACTCAACAAAAAAAGGCAAATGACCTAATTTTTAAAATGGGCAAAAGACTGGAATAGACACTTCCCCAAAGAAGATATGCAAATTACCAACAAATGCAGGCAAAGATACTCAACATCATTAGTCAGTAGGGAAATGCAAATCAAGACCACGAGATACCATTTTCACTGACAAAGAATACCATAAAAGAAAAAAAAAAAAAAGGAAAATAACGAGGGTTCATAGCAGCCCTGTTCACAAAGGCCAAAAGATGGAAGCAATGCATCAGTTGATGAATGGGTAGACAAATATGGTATAACCAGACAACAGACTATTATTCAGCCATAAAAAAGAATGAAGTACTGATACATGTTACAACATGGATGTACTTTGAAAACATTATCCTAAATAAAGAAGCCAGACACAAAAGGCCACATATTATATGATTCCATTTATACGAAATGTCCAGAATAAGCATGTTCTGTCTTCATAGAGACAGAGCGCAGATTGGTGGTTGACATGAAAAGGGGGTGGAAGGAATGGAGAATGACTGTTTAATGGGAATGGGGTTTCCTTTTGGGGTGATGGAAAAGTTCTAGAGCTCTGAAGTGGTGATGGCCGCACAATACTGTGAAGATACTTGATGCCGCTGAATTGTACATTTTAACATTATGACAACAGTAAGTTTTATGTTGTGTGTGGTTTACCACATTGAAAAATATTTGGGGGGGTGCCTGGGTGGCTCAGTCGGCTGAGCATCCAGTGTCAGCTCAGGTCATGATCTCACGGTCTGTGGGTTCGAGCCCCGCGTCGGGCTCTGTGCTGACGACTCAGAGCCTGGAGCCTGCTTCGGATTCTGTGTCTCCCTCTCGCTCTGCCCCTCCCCTGCTCGTGCTCTGTCTCTCTCTGTCTTTCAAAAATGAATAAATTTTTTTTTAACGTTTATTTATTTTTGAGACAGAGAGACAGAGCATGAACGGGAGAGGTTCAGAGAGAGGGAGACACAGAATCTAAAACAGGCTCCAGGCTCTGAGCTGTCAGCACAGAGCCCGACGCGGGGCTCGAACTCACGGATCGCGAGATCACGACCTGAGCTGAAGTTGGACGCTTAACCGACTGAGCCACCCAGGCACCCCAAAAATGAATAAATGTTGAAAACAATACTTTTTAAATATTTCTTTTCATTTTTGGGTGGTATGGATAGGCAGCTAGATCGTTGCTTACACAGAATGGCAGTGGGTTATGCTGGAAAGTAGCGTGACAGGGAATCAGAGGAAATGTGGGTTCTAGAACCACCGTTGTCACCAACTCCTCACAAAGCTTTGGAAAATAAATTATACAGTCTCCTTGGTCTTGGGTTTTCCTGGCTTTAAAACGAAGGATTTCAATTAGATGAAATCTCAATTCCCTCTCAGCTCTAAAATTCTTCAGTCGAAGTTACAAATACTGATTTTGAAAATTTGGATTCTAACTATGTTTCATTTTGTTCTTGCTTCAATTTACAACAATAAAATGAGTGTGTGTTTCTAAATTTATAACATAATTATATCTTGAGTTTGGTTATATTCAGCACCAATAACCCATTTGTAAATGTACACCAGTTATATAAATCTCACAATATAACTTGTAATGAGGTAGTCAAAAAGTCCCCAAAGTAATCTGCAAATGTATTAGCGTATTTGTAAGGAGTATTTCCTTTTTTCATGTGAAGTTTTTTTGATATTTAATATGTTAGGAATGTGAACTTTTAACTCGTCAAACTATTGTAACATATTTGAAAATTATAGTAATTTGATTAAAATGTTGCCTATAAGGCAAAAGGTTTAGTTAATAGAATCCATATGTAATTAAAATGCAGAACTAAATGTAATCAGACTCCAGTGACTAGTGCCTTCATATTGATAGTTTCACAATGGCCTCTGGGGTTGAAAGTTTAAATGTTGCAGAATGCAACAACACTGTAGAAAACAGCTTCAGCTGGCAGTTTAGCTTTTTAAAGGCATCAACGGTTACTTGGTAAGACGTGAATATCACATCCTAGACTTCCATCATTTTAGGAATATCTTCAGCAGGCAGGTGGTGGGAAGTGCATGGCTGCTGTGCGGGTGGAGAAACCCCCTCTACAGCGCTGTTATATAAACAGCCCACGATGAAGGACCCTGCAATGAGCCAAGCCCCGGCCTCCCTCCTCCTCCTCCTCCTTTTTAAATAACACAGTTGCTTAATTTGAGTGAATTCATTTGAATCATATGAAATTTATAGACACAACACTATGCACCAAGCCACAAAAAAAAAGTTACAAAAAATTTTTTCCTGAGCTTAAAAAAAAATTATTTTCTCTGGACAGTTTTAAGAGTCGACATCCTGTGTTAGAGTTCTGTAATCATCACCAGCACAATTTACAATCAGAACACACAGAGAGCCAGTTTAGACCAGCTCATCTGTTGATCTTGGCAGAGACCCTCCATCTCACTGTGTGCAGCTGCCACTTGAGAGTTGGGGGACTCAGCAGAGAACCAGGGGAGGGAGGGATGCGAGGCTGGTCAAGGCATGAACACATAGGCCTGCTTCATTTCAACCGTTGTATGGTGCTTAAAAAAAATAGTCTTTTTATTTTACTGCCCCCCCCCTTCTTTTTAACCTGAAATTAAACGAGGACCTCTCATGAGCCACTGCGCTCCAGGCATAAGAAATTGTAATGTCTGGCTTGCAGAAACTGTCCCGTCAAAATGTGCTTCTGATTAGGTGGCTTAATTACAGCTGTGAAAACAATGTTGATTTAGGCCTCAAGATTCCAGGCCATGTCAGCCGTTATTAGCTAACCTTGGACCGCATCCACCATTTTAAAACTCTGTACCACTAAAGTCACCCTGCTTGACAACTTTTTATTTAGGCAGAAAAGTCGCCAGAAGCAACACATTTTTAGGCAAAATGTTGTTCGATGCGCTGCTGTTTCAACTGCAGCGCCATGAGCGGTCATTAAGGAGATAGTTAGCTTTGCGCTTGATCAAGAACAAGGAAGTTCTGTTTGTAAAAACAGTAAGTTTTGAATAGTATTTTTAAAGGGTTGACTGACATAAGAATTAATTTTAATTCCTTTAATTCAGTTTTATTTCAAATCCAGCATGTTGGTTTAACCACCCAATTTTATTACACCTAAATTTTCCTGACAGTTTCATTTGCTGTGAGGAAATAAAATTGCAATTTTTTTTTCAACATGGGAAATAATGGCTAGTTTTAAAAACGTTATGTTTGAAACTTCCCTTGCCTCAAGCTGGTTCAGACACAACCTCAGTTTACTTTTGGAAGGAAACGAAGCCCGTTAAATAGTTTTAATATTTTAATATAAGTATGTTTTTTTTCATAGTGAGAAAACTTATTAGATTCATGTATTTACACCTGCAGGGGAAGTAAAAGTCTTAATAATTAGACGGCTCCAATACTTTGGAATTTTCAATGCAATTGTCACTGATATCGTAAATATTATAACTACATATTTAAAGTGGTCCCTGTTCATTGTATTTTAGATGTCTGAAACTCCCATTATATGCTATGAAAGATTTTTTTTATTTGTTAGTATTTTTAAAAGCGAACATTAGATACAATAAAGCAACAACAAAAACTAAGGTGGGCAGCTGAACAACAGACATAAAGAGTCATAATTCTCATAATAATTTTGGAAGGAACTTGTGCTTAAAAATGCATGATTTATGCCAAACCGAATACCCAAGAGAGAGCTAAATGATTTCTTTAAAATGAAATATCCCACACCCAAGACATTAAATCCAACCAAGTGGGTGGTCAAGGCACATCTTTTTCTACTCATCAGACTCATTGAACAATTAACTGACTGAACCATGTATGGACAAGGAAACTTTTGTTCAAGATGAGTTAAGAGTTAATACATAGGTAATTCATTGTGAGGAATGGATGGGTGAGCAGTTGGGTTGATGATCTGGTATGTGTGTCTTGAAAGAGAACATTGGGCAACTGACTCAAAATAGAGTTTAAAATAGTAATCCCATAATCTAAATGACATCTTAATTGCCAGATACTGTAGAGACATCTAGATCTATTTCACCTATTATTTCAGTCTTTAATCTTTTTTTAATTTTTTTTTTAATATTTATTTTTGAGAGAGAGAGAGTGAGAGAGTGCAAGAGGGGGAGAGACAGAGAGAGAGGGAGACACAGAATCTGAAGCAAGCTCCAGGCTCCCGGTTGTCAGCAAGGAGCCGGACACAGGGCTCAAACTCACGAACTGTGAGATCATGACCTGAGCCAAAGTCAGCCGCTTAACCAACTGAGCCACCCAGGTGCCCCTAATTCAATCTTCAGTCTTCTGAGAGGAATGTTATTTCCCCTTATTGTAGATGAGGCAACGCCATCTCAGAGAGGGGATCTATATTGAAACCCCTGTCTGTGTGCCAAAGTCCATGCTCTAAACTGAAGGTGGAAATACAGTTGCCTTCAAAAATGGATTTTAGGTTATGAAATCGTAGGGAAACATGAAGAATGACCAAGCTTATGTTGAGTGTGCCTTTAGGCTGTTAAGAGACAAGAGGATTTAAACTTGAATAAAAGTTTTATAGTTTTCTGTGTAAAAAAAGAGCTAATTTTTTTTTCTTACACTAAGAAAACGACTGTGTATGAAGACTGACAAATTCACTAGGTCTATGGTTAAGGCCTTTTACCTAGAACAAAAGGACCTTCCTTTTTCCTTCTGCTTTACACACAGAGAATTGAAAGTGTACATCCTTCCATGTTATACTGGTTTGAAGTATGGAGATTTGCGTTTGTTCTTAAGATTCTGTGTTAGCTGAGAAATTGGGAAGAAATAGCTTAGTTTCCCAGAACTTTGGCTTAGGGCATACTTTGATAGAATCTGAATTCAGCTTATTCTTTTGGATATTCTTTTGTTCTTTATGTTTGCCTGACACCAATTGGAAAGATACTCTTCCAAAATGTAAGGGGCCAACTAAGGGTTATAGCTTTATGTTTCCAGTCTCCACCGTCTTATTTCTGTTAAGTTCTAACTGAAAATGTGAATTTGATTGAAAAAATGTGCTATATACGTTGTATGCAGTATAGATTATATCTAATTTTACCATGATAAAGTGATTGTTTGGATACATCATATTGTTAATCCCCCCTGGGAATTTATGACTTAATTTCAAAAAGTATTTTATTAAATAACATATTGGATATTATAGGTTCTTATGATTATAATTATGTATTCCCTAGATGTTTTTTCCTTTTTTTTTTATAGTATAACCATCTTTTTGAAGAAAAGAAAAAGGCCAGAAAGGAGTTTTGAATCTAGATATGTATGTGAATCTAAATAGATACTCTATATCTTATTCCTTATAGGTACAGGTATTCATTATTCTGGCGTATTGTTATATTTTGCCTGTGGAGTAATTTAAAAAATTTTTTTTTTTCAACGTTTATTTATTTTTGAGACAGAGAGAGACAGAGCGTGAACGGGGGAGGGGCAGAGAGAGAGGGAGACACAGAATCGGAAGCAGGCTCCAGGCTCTGAGCCATCAGCCCAGAGCCTGACGCGGGGCTCGAACTCACGGACCGCGAGATCGTGACCCGGCTGAAGTCGGACGCTTAACCGACTGCGCCACCCAGGCGCCCCATGGAGTAATTTTAAAGATCTTAGTTCATATACTTATATTTCCCGTCCCATATTTATTTGAATATAAAATCATCCAGTTTCTTAAAATATGCTGAAGTGTTTTTTCTAAAGCAGGTAAAAAACCAAGAAATTTGAAGTAAGGTTATTAAAATTATTCAGCTTTTATGACCACATTGTTTCTTCTTTGAATAGCACTGATGACAAAAGGCACCAGGTGTGTAGTAATATTTTTCAGCAATACTCAGAAGAGTTTAAATTGGTCACTGTTTCATTACTAAGAAAGCATGAAAAAGAATTGGGGGTTTATCATTTTTTAGAAACAGTAGTTTAATGAATCTCATAGTTGTCCTTATCCCTGTCTTGTATGGATACCTCAGGCTGGGGATGGGGGAGGCCTAGAGAAGAGAGTGTCCATTTCCCACCCCAACTAAACAGGGTAGCTTTGCTTTTAACTTATTGAGAAATTAAATTTATGAATAATATTTCATGTAACCAAAGGATTCTGCTGTTACAAAGTTTGAATCCCCTGTTATGTGAAGGCTGAAAGGAGAGGAGAGGAGAGGAGAGGAGAGGAGAGGAGAGGGAAACAAATCATGTGATAATTTCTGTACTTTGTAAAATCATCTTTACTTGCTTTACGGCTGCTCGAAAGCCTTGCTAAGACTTGTTTTTGTTTCTTACAACAAATATTTTTGCTTTACTTGATGCATAAGCTTTTCAAGGACTACTTACTGGTATAAGGTCTCTACTGTTGGTACTGATTTTTGTCATGAAATCTATAACTTTCCATCATTTGTTTGGGAAGAATAGTGATATACATATTTTTGATAAAAGCATATAGTTAAGCTTTGAAGAAATAAAATCATATGTTAGGATATGTTTTGTAGGCTAGAACTTATACTTGACTTTCACAGGGTTCAATGAAGACTTTTCAGAGTACTTCACTGAAGCATGGCTTTCTCATCCACAGTCTTTGATCTACCCATAGATTGCAAAATCTTATCAAATTAAGCTTCATGTCAGTTATTGCCTATTGTCTTTTTCAATGACTGAAGGGAATTTCTAAGGGAACAAAGTACAATGGTAACTGATTTGATTCCTCATCGTCCCACTTGGTACAGACACTCAACAGAAATTCCTTATTGGGAATAAGGACAGAATCCCTTGTGTAAAGCCAACCTTATAGACCAGATTTGGAAACCAAAAAGCATGTAAAACTTGGCCAATCTATCAAACATTTCACTAATTGGCCAATCTATCAAACATTTCACTAATTTTCCCTCCCTTTCTTCCTGATCACAGCTGATAGATACTTACTGCTACCATAGCTTTATCTCTTCAATACTTCTGTCATTTTTGAGGTACAGAGGAGGGGAAGGGATATGCCTCAACTCAGTGCAATGGAAGGCAAACTGGCCATGGGGTCAAGAGGTATGAAAATCCTGGCACGACCACACTAGCTCTACGATCTTGGGCGAATATCCTCCCTGGGAGTTTACACAATTGTTAAAGGAGATTGGACCAGATGAGCTCTAAGGTGCCTCCTGGTACTAAACAAGTGCTTTTCCTTTCACTTTATTATTTCTTTCACAACCTTCTGCTGTACTTGGTAACCTTCAGAAGTGTGGAGGTACAAATTAAAGCCTGTCTTCTCAGGGCTTTGTGTCACTTCTATGGTCCTGCACCAATCTGGCAGGTTCTTTCAGAGGATTCAGGTCCTTAATGAAGTAATGGCATCTGTTTCAGTTTCTGTTTTTTATATTAATAAGTGAAACAAGTATTTAGATATTTTCACCTTTGAAATGGAATATTTGGTAGCCTGCCAAAGCATAGAAAGTGCAGCATCTTAGTAGAGCTCACAGGTAGTACTCTTGATTCAATATTTGGTTAACTTGTTACTTAGTTCAGTTCTTCTGGATACCATTGTGATTTTAGCCATTCTTGTAGTTACACTAGCTTACTCTTATTCATACTTTATTTGCATCCATGGTGTATCATTGAATACTCAGGGAGCATAAAGAACACTGATGTTGAAATGCAGTCGTGGAAAGGAGGAACCCCCTAAAAAAGAACAATTATGGAAATGTCTTTTAGATAATCTTTGACAGATCTATAAATTCCATTCATCAGATCAAAGTTCTTATACCGCACTGTAATAAAAGAATAGAAAATTGTGAAATTGTATTGAAATTGGATGTTCATTTATTGAAATCAAGAACTACATGTGTAGTTTGAAGGACATTGTAGACGATATTTAACAGCCTGAAAGCTTCTCATTTCACTAGTCATTTAGAAACAAAATACACAAATATTACATAAAATTAGCCAATTCATTTTTAAGCACAAAATGCCAAGACATAATATAAGGTTACCAGCTGTAGCATCTATAGGGTTACCAATCAATTTTTTTTTTTTTACTTAAATTAGTAAAAAATTAGAACCAGGCTCTCAATCTCATGAGAATTGTATATACTGATTCCTTTGCTTAGAATACTATTTTCCACCTTTTACCTATTTGATTTTTTCCCCAAGTTTTAAATTTCAGGTCTCTTCCACAACACCTATTATGTTGTTATAACATTTACAGACCTTATTGTAATTGATTGTTGATTGACTCACACAATTAGACTAGAAGTACCATGAATAGAAGATTGTTCTCTTTGTAGATGTCAGCACAATACCTGGGGCATAAGGAATAGTTTGTTAAAAGTTCTGTCACACATTCCAAATTATGTGGCCTAACTTCAAGTACACCAGCCTATTTAGAAGTTCAGTTATCAAAAAGCCAAGCTTGTGGCTGTAGTTGGTTCTCTGTCTCTCTGGGTCTAGAATTTCTTTATTCTTAAGATCATCTGTTATGTCAAGTAATCATTTAACAGGTTGTTTCTGTGGTCTCCCTGACTCCCTTTCTTAAGGGAAGGAATACAGGAAAGGAAAGAGATTTCTGATATGTGGTTGGATTTGAATTGTTCACCTGAGATCAGGGATTGTGTCTTTGTTTATATCTTCTTCAGTATCTAGCATACCACTGGAGTACAATAAATAAGTAATAATGGTGATGGTGAGGAACACACTAGTACGCCATCTGTAGTCCTTAAACATAACACAAAGAATAAAAAATACTATTCTTTTACGTTCTAAGTTCAAGTAAAGAGAGTGCTTTATGATACATTTCTGAGTTTCATAGAAAATCATAATTTCTGCAACAAATAATCCTTATGTGTTGACATTCCATATTCCTAAGAAAAAATACCAATTTATTTTTCTGTACCATAAGAAATATAGAGAAAGATATAGGGTGTTCTGGAATTTTAAACTATGATCAAGAGCTCTTACAACATTAATAGCAACGTAGAATAGTACATTTAAAAAAAGAAACAAAGCCATTTTAGAGTCTGGTGGTAGGAAAGTCAGCCCCCCTGAGAATAGCCCTGAACCCTGAACTTCAGCTGCTGAACCCAAACCAGACTGGATAAGGAGACAGATCCCGAGTCAAACTGCTGGCTGTCTTGTCAGCTCTATTTGATGTTAGTTTTTCCCTTGAAGAATTCCCATTTCCTCTCAAGTTCATGGCAACATAGTAATGAATCTATGCTCCACGTGTGCTTCTCAGCATTGTTAGCAGCTTTGTCACTGCTGTCACTGATGCACTTAATTCAGCGACCCTAGAACTGGCATGATGGCAGTTGGGCAGCTTCATCAGTGTGAGGAAAAGAAGAGCAGAAATCTTTAAAAGGAAATGTAAAAAGACCTTTTTACATCAGTGCCAGGAACAAACACTAATTTATGAATTCGGAACTTTGGAGATGCATGTAGAGTACGTCATATGCAGGATGACAAGAAATTGTGCTTGCTATTCTTTCTGTAAGTGGCAAGAGAACTGTCTTTAAAAAAACAGTCTCGGGGCTCCTGGGGGGCTCGGTCGGTCAAGTGTCCAACTTCAGCTCAGATCATGATATTGTGGTTCATGAGTTTGAGCCCCGTGTTGGGCTCTGTGCTGACAGCTCAGAGCCTGGATCCTGCTTTGGAGTGTGCGTCTCCCTTTCTTTCTGCCCCTCCCTGCTTGCACTCTGTCTCTCTCTCTCTCTTTCAAAAGTAAATAAACATTAAAAAAAAATTTAAAACACAGTCTCATTGATATGAAGCCATATCACAAACATGCAATAGCAATGAGTTAATATTTATTAAATGAATAGATTTTAGCTTAAAAATCATTTATTTATTTTGGGATCATATAGGGGGATTTAGACATATTCCTCCAATTATTTATGATGGGATTTATTAGCACTTGGGTTAATAAATTCATTTTCAAGTTATCAGACTTGGAATATTTCTATTCCAACTCCTGCTAAAGTTCCAGCCTGTTCCAGGAACTGTCCTTGGTTTGGAAGAGATCTTGGGAGCATTGGTAAACTCTCTACTTTAGTGGTTCTTAACAGTTTAGGAAGAGAAATAAAAAGGATCCGGTCCCAAGAACGAACTTAACACCTTTGGGGAGTGTACCGGGTCACTACTACTCATTCAGACCAGACCTGTATTTATTTTTTTTAAATATTTTTTTTTCAACGTTTATTTATTTTTTTGGGGACAGAGAGAGACAGAGCATGAACGGGGGAGGGGCAGAGAGAGAGGGAGACACAGAATCGGAAACAGGCTCCAGGCTCCGAGCCATCAGCCCAGAGCCCGAGGCGGGGCTCGAACTCACGGACCGCGAGATCGTGACCTGGCTGAAGTCGGACGCTTAACCGACTGCGCCACCCAGGCGCCCCAAGACCTGTATTTAGAACTAGATCGGGATCAAGGACTGCAGGCCTATGTACATTTTTCATTTTGCTGAGCTTGGGGTCTGGAAGTCAGGTATGGTGTGTAATCATCCTTAGTGCCCACGTGGTGCTCGACCCGCTTCTAAGTACCCAACAGAAGTTTGTGGAATCACTCAGTGAATTTTCTTCCCTTGTCTGAATCCTAAAATCTTTTAGAGCTCTTTCTCTTTCCACTTCTTATGCAAGGAAGATAGTTGTATCTGCACATGGATTGAATATAAAAAGATACAATGATGGGTTGCTCATTTGTTGGAACTGATAATCTAGTTGGTGAGTCAGGACAGACTTACATGAAGCAGTAAGATGATAAATGCTCATGGAGTTTGAAGAGATAGATTTATTTGGACTAGGGTGGTTAGGGAATATTTTTGAAAATTTGTGTTTGAGCTTGATTTTGAAGGAATGATAGGGTTTGAATAAAGAATTCTGGACAGCGAGGACTATGTGAGCGGAAACAGGATGCTGCTGGCTTGTACACAATGTCAAGCTAGAAGTCGTGGTTTTGTTTCGTTTCGTTTGGTTTTCTGTAACGATGATAATTTTGTTTCTATAATTCTTCACAGCTTTCAAAATACACCCACGTACATAAGCTTATAAATATTTTGTGTGATACAAGTATTATGAGATTCAGAGAACTTGGGGAGCATCACCCATAATAAGCCAAAGAGTCAGACACCTGGCTCTTTGTAAACTATTGTGGCTACTACTTCTCTTTTTGGCCTCAGTCATCATTGTTTTCTTACTGAAGCCCCCTTATGACCAAAGGAAATTATCTTCCAGGTAAAGGCATGGTCTATGAACATGAAACAGAACAGGGTCTGTTGAGCCAGAGAGTTGGTGTGGAGCAGGAAAAGAAGGAGGAGAAAGATGAGCTAACTTTTTAATTTTGTCAATGTTTTTATTATTTTACTTTTTTAAAAAAATTTTTTAACATTTATTTATTTTCGAGACAGAGAGAGACAGAGCATGAACAGGGGAGGAGCAGAAAGAGAGGGAGACACAGAATCTGAAGCAGGCTCCAGGCTCTGAGCTGTCAGCACAGAGCCCGATGCGGGGCTTGAACTCACGGACCGTGAGATCACGACCTGAGCTGAAGTCGGATGCTTAACCGACCAAGCCACCCAGGCGCCCCTATTATTTTACTTTTGAGAGAGACAGAGTGTGAGCAGAGTAGGGATAGAGAGAGAGGAAGACACAGAACCGAAAGCAGGCTCCGAGCCCAGAGCCGTCAGCACAGAGCCCGACGCAGGGCTCGAACCCACGAACCGTGACATCATGACCTGAGTCAAAGTCAGATGCTTAACCGACTGAGCCACTCAGGTGCCCCAAGATGAGCTAACTTTTATCCAGTACTTTCCCTGTGTGAGACAACATTCTCAGAATCAAATGTGTGTTAATTTATTTAATACTTAAAACACCGCTATGGGTATATGGTATTTTTCGATGCCATTACCTTGATTATTTCCGTATCGTATGGCCCACTGGGTACTGAAGCAAAGATGTGAACACAGGCAGTCCAACTCCAGAGTCCACCCATTCATAGTGGCCGGGTGTGTGGGCTCTGGAGTGGGATTATTCTAATCCTGGCTTCACCTCTTGCTAACCATGTGATCCTGGTTCAATTACCAGTGTCTTCAGGAATGCTTCCGTTTCCTCAGAAGTAAAAATGAGGACAATGGTAACTTCAATCTCTAGGTTTGTATGAAGATTAAAAAAAGGATATCTCCAAAGCCCCTGCTGTTATTATATAATGCTATTTCCATTATGTCCTAATCAACTGAGCATAGAATTACAAGTTGTACTTGTTCTCAAAGTAGGAAGGAACCGTGGAGGCCTCACAGTACCTCCCCTGCTCTAGGCACAGAGCATGGCAGTCAGTGTGAGAGCGCCTTCTGCTTGGCATCGTGATAGCTGTGCCTAAAAACGTGTTATTTAGTTAGTTTGCAAGATCCGTTGTAAATGCCTGATACATTGGTAGCAAGCGGAAATAGTGCTTTTATATTTTAATACTTTTTAAAAAAAAAACAGGTTTCATTTCTTAGGTTGTAAAATTAACATGGTAGTCTGCCTCATTTTTTTTTTTTTGCATCAATAATATCCAATTGTATTAAACTTTTGTTCATTTAAAAAGTGAAAGACGTGATCCTAACAAATCGAGCTACTTTGGGATTTGGCAGAGACAAGAAATAGGTACAACATGAGTTTGGGTAATGGAACAGCAAACAGTGTGTAGGACTATTATTATAAACCGTCTCTGCTTGTGTGTATTAGAAATCATCATTGCACATATGTTATAGAAATTCTGAGACCTTAACATTCATAGATACTAAAAATTTCTTTCATAGGGTGTTTGTGGAATTTTTGGATGTAAGCTTATGTTTATCATGGCATCATTGAATACATTTTAAAAACACTCCACTGATTTCTGAACATATTTGCTTTACAATGAAAGTAAAATATTCAGCAATTAGAAATGAAGGAGAGAAAAACTTTAAGATATTACTATGCCTAAAAAATATGTGTTCCATTGGCTAAGTAACATCTGAAGGCTAAATATATAGCTTCCCCAGAAATGATGTTCATGAACAACGATCTTTAAAAGTTAATTGGGCTTAGGAAATCCACAAGGTTTTGCTTTTGAGTTAATATTTACGTTATTATCTATAACAGGCTGAAGCAGAACTATATAGGTGCCCTGAGCCCCAAATTTTAAAAATAATAACCCTAACTCATTTCTTTTTATGTTGTTAATAGTTGGTATAGTAATGGGGTGCCTGGGTGGCTCAGTGGGTTAAGCGTCCGACTTTGGCTCAGGTCATGATCTTATGGTTCGTGAGTTCAAGCCCCGCATCAGGCTCTGTGCTGCCAGCTCAGAGCCTGGAGCCTGCTTTGGATTCTGTGTTTCCTTCTCTCTCTGCCCCTCCCCTGCTTGCATTCTGTCTCTCTGTCTCTCAAAAATGAATAAATGGTACAAAAAAATAATAAAAAAAATAGTTGGTATAGTAGGCTGAATAGAGTCCTCTGGAAAATTCATGTTTACTGAGAACCTCAGAATGTGACCTTATTTGGGAATAGAATGTTTGCAGATTTAGTTAAATTAAGGTGACTTCGTGCTGGATTAACGTGAGCCCTAAATCCAGCATATTAACAAAGCATGGCCTGTCATTTGGGGTTCATTTCAGCCTAGGAAATACTTCCTTTATTTTATTGATCCAAATTCCTGGTCTGGTTAAGATGTTCAGTAGCTTTGGGATAGAAGTAGAAAGATATTTTCGGGGTGGGGTTGGGGAGAAGGAATTAAAAACATTTAAAAATGGTATTCAAGTAGAATTTTCATTTTATATATATATATATTTTTTTTTTCAACGTTTATTTATTTTTGGGACAGAGAGAGACAGAGCATGAACGGGGGAGGGGCAGAGAGAGAGGGAGACACAGAATCGGAAACAGGCTCCAGGCTCCGAGCCATCAGCCCAGAGCCTGACGCGGGGCTCGAACTCACGGACCGCGAGATCGTGACCTGGCTGAAGTCGGACGCTTAACCGACTGCGCCACCCAGGCGCCCCTAGAATTTTCATTTTAAATGAACCATCTATCCACGTTTTTTCAAGTTCTGGAAATAATGAGAGTGTCCTCAAATTAGACATCAAATCCTTAAAGTAAGCGTGAACAAAAATAATGCCTGTGGAACAAGAAAGAACAGCTTCATGATGGTTCCTGTTCAGATGGTTATCTGTTCAGAAAAAAAGATATATCAGAAACTCCCCAAATTTTTAGGGAGTTTTAAAAATTTAGATATTTTCAGTTCTTATTTTTTTCTGTAAAATGATACCATCAGAACTCAAACGTTTAAGGCTATGACTCATTCTTCATGAAGAATTTTATTTTTTATGTCATCCTGAAATGATGAATGAAGAATGATGAACTAACTAATTATTCCTTCACCACGTATTTATTGAGTACCTGTTACATATTACATGCCGTGCCACGTACTAAGGATATAGTAGTAAGAAAATAATGACAACCAATATTTATTGAGTGCTTCCTATGTGCCAGCCATGGTACCAAGCACTGTATGGATTTTAACTAATTTAATTCCCATTTTCCTTACCTAAGGGAGGTGGTGAGCTCTTCCTTTCAGACGAAGAAAGCATCAAGTGTAGAGTCCAAGACTTGAACTTAGGCAGTGTGAACCATGTCCTCACTCTTAAGCATTATATCATATTCCATCCTTACCGGGATGAAATAAGAAACTTCCTCTCAGGGATCTGATGGTTTCTGTCAGAGGGCAGACCATATACATGAATACTTATAATGAATTGTGATAAGTCCTATTAAAGAAGTCCCAAGTGAGAAGTGATGATGATCTGTGTGAGGGCAGTAACAGTGGGCCTGGAGGAGGGTCACATAGCAGACAGACAAGGAAAAGTTGGCAGGACTTAATGAATAAGATGGATGTAGGGTGGCTTCATAATTGCTCAGCAATTCAGTCAAGATCTCCCCTCGCCTTGAGCTTCCGGTAAGAAGTGAGCAGTATTCAAAACAACAAATACACACTTCATGTAGTGAAAGATTTCCTTTAATTTGAAGACATGTCGCAGAGGCACTGCTACTCAAAGACCTGACTTCCAGAGCTTAGGGGGGCTTCTTCCGAGATCTGGTGATATCAGGCACGTTCAGGGTGGTGTGGCCATAGACCAAAGCTTAGGGAGTCTTCTTAGATTCACACAGAATGGCAAGGTGTGGTTAAACTCTGCTTTGCCCTGTTGTGGCACATCACCACCAGCATTGGTTCATGGTGGTGGAGGCCGGACCTCCCCGTTCCTGTAGTTAGATTTTCACGTTTGATTACTGTTAGGCTGGATACTTAGAATTGAAACCCTAACTCTGTCTTAATAATAGCTATACAGATCTGCATTTGGATGTCACTAATGAAGAGTCCTATCAGAAAATGACCTTTTCAGTGCCTTCTTCATCACAGAGCTTCACAAGGATACGTTTCCAAAGACAGTCCAGTTTATATCACTTTTCTTTTGCTTTATGTAGCTTCCCCCCGCCCCCCATAATTTTCAGATTTTCAGAGCTCAGGTAAATGGAAATGGATTATATGCTTAGGTCAGAACATACCAGGAGATGAGAGAAAATGTGTAAATTATTCAGCTATGTTTTCAAAGTAAAGCATAAAAATTTCGATTTCTTAGCCAAACATATTTTCAAGGACAATGTATTTCATCAGAAAGGCCTAATAGCATGACAAAAAGTGACAGAAAAATTGTTGTCAAATTCATCCAAAAAGTGGATGTTTATGAGCAAAGGCTACATTCCGTCCTCTTGAACTGTGTGCCTAGACGTTTCTGCCGTCACTTCTCAAATGCTATTTTTTCTATTCCAAGTCATCTCTATATAATACTGTTACTAGTGATATTGTGGAAAAGCTAACTATAAATTGATTGCTAGTTGATACTAACTTTTGGTAATCTAACACTCAAACCTTTCTCTCAGAAGGGCCTAAGGCAGTTCAGTTCTAAGGAATGGAACGTTAGTCATCTAGAAGTCTGCTTTTGAGCAGTTTAATGCATCACTATAATATTTCCTGTATTCCTGTCCAACTCAATACACGGGATGACTAAATTGTAGTCACACTAGTTGTGAGCACACACGGGCAAGAAGAAGAGTAGTTAAACCTCTTGCTGTGTGTGAGCAGTTCGAGGGCAGGCAGACACCGTGCACCTTGACCACCTATTATGAAGCTTTTTGCTGCCGTGTCGAGTGAAAGCGAGTTAATTGGGTGAATCTGTGGAGCATGTTAGGGGCCTGGTAAAGGGTTGCTGTCTGACAGCTGAATGTCAGCAAAAGCCAGTCAAGTGTAGCTGAAAGAGACCTGTCACAAAGTTCCCGCAGACTGGAGCACGGTTAGGAGGCTGAAATGTGGTTCCGTCTCACTTTCTCCCTCATTGAATCCAAGCACCTTAAAAGATTTTACACTGTATGTGTCAACTCTTGTTCTCTAAGCTATTTCCCCCTAACCGTCCTGCATTCAAATGATTGAACAAAAGATGCTAATGTTTAGCAAAGTGAATGTAAATTCCCTCTTTTCCCCTTTTCTGCCCAAGCAGATAGACATTCAACTCAAGGGAAACTTTGAAGGTTCACATCAAACAATTAGATTTGGCATAGAATAGAATCTTTTTCTCAAGGGAGTGTCAAAATTAAAAATTAAAAGCTGTAGAGTAAGAATGCATGTTTCTCCGATATAGAAAAATGGAGCTTAAGGGAGCTAGGATTCCTGCTTGGGGGTCTTGAGCATGGGCAGTTGGCAAGATAACTTTCCTCTTGCCTTTCGTCACTGACCTCTTCCTTCTCTTTCAGAGTAGCCTAGCGTAAAGTGCCATGATGACATTCACCAGAAGGTCGAGAAAGATAAGCATAGAAGGGAACAGTGAGGCCCCTCCTGACACTTCAGACCCTCCAGAAAGGAGGGATCGAAGAAAGTCAGAATTCAAGAAAGTGAAAGCGAAACTCTGTGAATTACAAATATTTTCAGAGAGAGAAAAGTTTAATATCGAAGCATGCCCTTCTCCATGGCCTTCCTTGGAATATAGATTGCAAAGCAGTCCATTCATTTGACAGCAGCAAACATCTGGAGCACCTGCTAGGTGCCAGGCACCAGTGAAGCGACTGGTGAGAGAGGGACAAACAAACATCGGAGTTTACTGTGATGGGAACGCGGCTGTCGAGCCCGGGGCGGGTGTGTGGCTAGTGTGACTGAGGAACCGAACTTTCATTTCTAATTGAATTTTACGTTGAGTTAAAATGTAATTAATGAGAACTGGAACAACTACATGTGGCTCGTGGCCAGCGTGTTGAGCCGCACGGGTCCAAGCAAACAGCAGGTTGTGATGCTGTGTTGTTATAAAAGTCGGGGCGGCTTGTTGTGATAGCACAGAGTGGGGGCATCCCACCTGAACGTGAGGTGATAGGTGGCAGGGAATGTTTGGGGGCAAGGTGATACCAGAGGCGCGTCCTGAAGAACAGTACAAACCTGATGAAGCAGCCTCCTTTGAAAGGGAAGGAGCAGCATGGAAAGGAGACTCTTGGACAGGAGACCCGACAGGACAGCAGTGCACGCTTCAGGATAGGGTGTTGGGTGGTACTGGGGAGCAGAGGCGTCTTATGGGAAATTGCCTCGGCGCCAGGCCAGTTACCCCAGAGGCCACAGGACAGAAGGCCTCCCAGAGCACATTAAGATACTCAAGTACATGATTTATCCGATCAATTTCAGACACGCGACGAGAAGCAGAAGCGATGCGGTAGGGAGCCAGCAGCGGAAGGACCATACTCCCTGATGTTTTGGCTGTGTGGTGTTCTTACGACCTGTGTCTCTCCGCTGCGTCAACCTGCTCCAGTCTTTGTGGAGTGGTGGGGACGGGGGCGGTGGTTTGACAAAGGGGGCTCGGGAGACAGAAGGTGCCTGGGCCACTCACCCATACTTGTCTTCCAGGAGAGATACGGGATAAAGATGTCCGGCCACCAGCTATAGCTTGCCACTGGGGCTGCTGAGCAGCTTTGGGGTTTTTTTCCCTGCAGCTCTCGGGCCAATTTAAGAATGACATTAGCCTGAAAGTGACATATCTCTACCTTATGATGAGGTCTTTCCACGTCATCTGTAAGTAACCTGCCTTTGAGGGCGCTAACTTACTGCATTCTGAACATACGACTTCTGCCTGTGTCTCACAGCGTCTGGCAGGTTCTCCCTTTAGGTTTTACCACTTATTTTGAATTTCACTGTCCCGTTTTTTTTCTTATCTTCAGTAGCAAATTGGAATGCTCTTAAATAGCAAGGCAATATGCAATAAAGAAGGGATGAAGTAAGAAACAGAGATAAGTCTGAAGAGATAGCTTGTTTACAAATATCAAAAGTGCGTTTGGGCTAGAGAAAGGGAAGAGACACTGTCTTCAATAACTAAAGAAGAAAATCTTGGTAAACAGCTTTGAAGCCGATGTCAAAATCATTACCTTGTGGACATCCTACACTGAGCACGAACTGCATTTCAAGCAAGGGGAAGCTTTTTTGAAAAACTGGTGTGCCGGCTCTGGGGAAGTGCGTTTGAATGAGGGTTTTGATTGGTAAAGGACTAGTGGTGGAGGGTTTGTGGGCAGGTGCCCAGAGGAGGAGATGGGAAGGAGATGGAAGGAGGAGGAGATGCCTAGTGCTTCTCCATGCAGGCCTAGGGACTGGCATCTGGATTTTTAGAAAAAGGACCTACAGGTGTCAGACACGGTGAGACACTGGGTTCGTCAGAGTTGCCACAGTTTATAGGTGACAGAGAGGGAAGGGTGGGCATATGGCCAATTCTGGGTAGAGACATCACCCATATGGCACAGTGAGCCAGTTAATACGTTGCAGGCAGGAGCTGGGGGAGGGATCGCAGCTGCCCAGCAGCTCTTGAGGGGGCCTGCACAGGGGCATTTGAGGTCTTGTGTTGAGCAGGTCAGGGAAGAACCAGGGAACTGTAACTAATTCACTCCTGGAACCTCATCTGTATCCGCAGAACGATGAGGCTGGAAAACTCCCCGTGCCCCGTGTATCAAAACTTAACACTACAGTTGTGTAGTTACGTGGTGTTTTCACAAATTCTAATTTAAGGAGAACTGGCTCCGGAGTGAGATTAGGACAGTGTGAGTTCCCTTGAGGATAGACAAGTTTAATGTGTGTAATTCACGGCTCTGTCACAGCACCTGGAACAATGTCTGGCACATAGTAGGCACTCGATAGATATTTATTGAAAGGATTAATGAATGGAGCTGATTGAAGATACGGTGGATGTGGGTTTAGATATGTTTTATGCATTATGCGAGCATGGGGAAAATCTGTCATATGGAATTGATAATGTAGGGAATGGGTTCCTGAAATGTAATCTGTAGGTATATTATTTTGGAATTTTGTGGTTGCTGCACTATTCTCACGGTTCTTTAGGATGTCCTCCCTAGAGAGATGGGTTTGGTTTGAGACTGTTGGAAATGTCCTGCTTCTATCAGAAATAACATTCCCGCCTATCATGTAAAGGAAATGTCATTGCCAGCTAAGTGATTTGTTTTGGAACATACTCCCCAGTGCTTGCTGTGATTTGAAGGCATTCCACAGATGTGAACCCCAGATCACATGATTTGTCTTACATCTGAAGTGTCTCTCTCTCTCTCTCCCTGGGAAATAGAGAGACTGTATTCTTTTAACTAAAGGTAACCAGCCCCTCCAGAAAGGCCCAGCCACGGCACTGGTCAAAGAGAATAAAGACTGTTTGCAGCATTCTGTGAAGAATTGCTAGAAATTTTAGGTGTGATGTAGTAAAATGAGGGGACATAACTTAAAACAGCCATGGATGGGAGGGGCATGGGAAAAATGAATTTCAAATTTCCAAATGTGAATGTATCGCTAATTTGGTTGGTGTATGTGATTGACACATGCTTTCCATGTTAGTAAGATTTAGGAAAGACTTCCCTTTCAAACAGCTTTAAATTTTAGATGACTCTTTCCTCCTTCTCCTCTTTATCTGAGAGCATGGTCATAATTTCACCCGGGGAGAAACACACTGCTAAAAGGTCTAAATTTATAGCTTTCAGATTATTGTTATATTTTTGACGTTGACTAAAAAAAAAAAATGTGTAAGTTTAAGAGGAAATTCTTCAATAATGAAAAAGTGGTCAGAAAACTTCTGCCTAATGGCTCCCAGATAGAGCATGACACGTGTACATTTTGACCACAGAAGTTGTAATTTCGCAGCTGGAAGGGCTATTTTGGAATAAAATGAAGGCACGCAAGTTGTAAGTAGCCGCTCTACATAAGGAGTTGCTTTTGTGCAGAGTAGGAGAACAAGTTACTCCTTGGAATTACTTGTGTTTGCTCAATGTCAAATTGCAGGTATGAGTTAGGTAACGGAAGATGCTGAAATAGGAAAGTATTCTCAGCTAAATTATAAGATCTTTTCAGAATTTGCAAAACACTTGGTTAAAGACCTACCCTTTGCGACCTTTAACCACTTACATTTTCATTTTGACCACATATTTCAGAATCATAACTATACTAAAATACGGGTTTCAGTATACATAAAATTAGCCCTTTTTAATAAAAGGTTTTGGCTATAAAAGTAAGGCATGCTTATTGTAGATAATTTGGAAAATACAGAAGTTTTGAAAGAAAATGCTAACAATTCCAATAACTCAAAGCAAGTTATCACATGCGATTTCGTGTATTACCTTTTCACATATATGGTCTAGTGCAGGGGTTGGCAAAGTTTAAATCCTGTCGGCTAAATCCACCTGCCACCTGTTTTTGTATAGTCTGAAAGCTAAGTATGGCATTTACATTTTTAAATGGTTGAAAAAAAGAAAAAGAATATTTCGTGATATGAAAATTACGTGAAATCCAAATTTCAGTGCTCATAAATAAAGTTTTATTGGAACACAGCCATACTAATTCATTTGCATATTGTCTATGGCTGCTTTGGGGCAAAACTGGCAGAATTTAGTAGTTGCAATAGAGAACATATGGCCTGCAAAGCATAAAATATTTATTATTTGATCCTTTACAGAAAAAGTTTTCTGACCTCTGGTCAAACCTAAACATTTGTCCATGTTATCCATAAATTCATAACTTTCAATTTTATAGCTGCATAATATTCCATCAAGTGGCTATAGCTTACTTAACTACACTTCTGATGCTGAATATGGGATTCTTTTTCCAATTTTTGTCCGTTATTATTAATATAATAAACCTAGTCATGTATGGAATTGTTGGGTCAAATGGTATTATCCACTTAAAACAGCTGCCAAATTATAGTCCAAATGGTTCTATCAATTTATATAATCACTACCGACTTATAAATGCCTATTTCATAATGCCTTCACTAACATTTAGTATCATAATTTTTTTAAATTCAATTTTGATTTGCTACAAATATATTTTTATTTTCCATTTTTGATTACTGTTGGGGATTAACATTTTTTCCCACTTGTTTGTTAATCAACCTGTAGT
Source organism: Lynx canadensis (assembly GCF_007474595.2). Taxonomy (NCBI): domain Eukaryota; kingdom Metazoa; phylum Chordata; class Mammalia; order Carnivora; family Felidae; genus Lynx; species Lynx canadensis. The sequence continues at coordinate 40,858,473 of NC_044315.2, forward strand.
TTTATTTTTCAGACTGCTAGTTTTGTAGTTTTTGTTTATGATTCAAATATTTAACTTTTTTAAATGAAAAAATTTTAATTTTGTTATTTATTTACTTATTTATTTGGTTTTAGGAGTAGAGTTTAGTGATTCATCACTTCCATATAACACCCAGTGCTCATCCTAACAAGTGCCCTCCTTAATGCCCATCACCCATGTAGCCCATCCCCCCCAACCTAACACCCCTCCAGCAATCCTCAGTTTGTTTGCTGTATTTAAGAGTCTCTTATGGTTTGCCTCCCTCTCTGTTTTTATCCTATTCTTCCTTCCCTTCCCCTATGTTCACCTGTTTTGTTTCTTAAATTCCACATGAGTGAAATCATATGATATTTATCTTTCTCTGACTGACTTATTTCACTTAGCATAATACTCTCTAGTTCCATACACATTGTTGCAAATGGCAAGATTTCATTCTTTTTGATTGCCAAGTGATATTCCATCATATATATCTACCACATCTTCTTTATGCATTTGTCAGTTGATGTATATTTGGCTCTTTCCATAATTTGGCTGTTTTTTAAAAATTTTAACATTTATTTATTTATTTTGAGAGAGGGAGTGCAAGCAGGGAAGGGGCAGAGAGAGAGAGAGAGAGAGAGAGAAAATCCCAAGCAGGCTCTGCATTGAGCCCAAAGCAGGGCTCAACCCCATGAACCCTGAGATCATGACCTGACCCGAAACCAAGAGTCAGATGCTTAACCGACTGAGCCACCCAGGTGCCCCCATAATTTGGCTATTGTTGATAGTGCTGCTATAAACATTGGGGTACACGTGCGACTTTGTGATTCAAATAGTTTTGAAAATAAAAACCATGGAAACAAATTTGAACTTTCAAAGCTTTACCCCCTTCATTCACACTCCAAAGATAATTAACACTTTATTGTGATTTCCTTTTTCAGAAAGAAACATACGTGCATGTACGGCTGTGTGTGACTCCTTTATATTTTTAAAATACAAATGGGTTCTCTCTCTATATGCACACAGAGTACTGAGACTTTTTTCACTTAGACATATTTATATATTAGTATTTACATAGTCACCTTAATTTTTTGTAATGGTTGTATTCTACAGTTGTGTCATAGTTTACTTCACTTGAATAGCACTCTGTTGATGGACCCTTTGGTTTTACATAAAAACTCTTTTCCGTTAGAAACAAAACAAAACAAAACAAAACAAAACACCTGGTGAACGTTTATGAGTGTAGCCATAGAAGCAGTGCCTAGCAGTGGAATTGCTAGATGGATGGATAGGTACATTTAAAATTTTGTCTTCCAGGGGCGCCTGGGTGGCTCAGTCGGTTGAGTGACCGACTTCGGCTCAGGTCCTGATCTCACGGTTCATGAGTTCGAGCCCCGCATCGGGCTCTGTGCTGACAGCTCGGAGCCTGGAGGCTGCTTCAGATTCTGTGTCTCCCTCTCTCTCTGCCCCCCTCCCACTCGCACTCTGTCTCTCATTCTCTCTCAAAAATAAAGATTAAAAAAAAAACTTTAAAATTTTGTCTTCCTGCTAGGATGCCCCAGCTGGCATCCCTGCCTACCTACGTGGTCTGAGCTTGTCTGTTTCCCTACCTTCTCAGCAGTGGGTGTCATCAGACATTGAAATTTTTGCCTACTTATAGGTGAAAGGTAGTTTCCACTGGCATGTTTTGTGTTTGTCTTTCTTGAATTCTGAATGAGGTTTGGCACTTTTTCATATGTTTATTGGTTATTGTATTCCTTTCTTTCTAACCAAACAGCCAATTTATATCTGGGGCAGAGGCTGCCAGTGGTTTCTTGACACCTGTTTTCTCTGTTTCTTAGTAATGGAACCTCTAAATATTACCTGGGCCACTCAGGGGGAAAAGAAGTTACATTTCTGATATCCCTAAAGTTTAGTGAGATATGCAACTCAAGTTCTGAGCAATGGGATGTAAGCAAAAGTGTTGTGATTTTAGAAAGTGTCTTTAAATGTAAGTGGTCCTCTTCCTTTTCTTTGTCCTTCTTTCTTCTGCCTAGAAGGCAGACAAAGTGGCTGGAACTTATGCAGTCATTTTGGGCCCTGAGTTGGAAGGCACATACCAAAGCTACGAAGCCTAAGATAGAGGCGGTTTAGATGCCTGATAGCTTCAAACAGTCATATCAGAGAGAAATAAACTACCTTATTTAGGCCACTGACAAAATTTTGAGTTTTCTGTGACAGCTAAACCCAATTTCAATACTATACTATCCTTACCCTATTTTCTAATTAGGTTCTCCTTTTTCTTTTTTTTTTTTTTAAATTTTTTTTTAACGTTTATTTATTTTTGAGACAGAGAGAGACAGAGCATGAACGGGGGAGGGGCAGAGAGAGAGGGAGACACAGAACCGGAAGCAGGCTCCAGGCTCTGAGCCATCAGCCCAGAGCCCGACGCGGGGCTCGAACTCACGGACCGCGAGATCGTGACCTGAGCTGAAGTCTGACACTTAACCGACTGAGCCACCAGGCGCCCCAGGTTCTCATGTTTCTTTAGTTGCAGGAGTCTGTTGTAAATTAAGAAAACCACTCGTATGGCTATCCCGTGTATTGCACACACTTTTACCAGCTTGTCATTTCAGTTTTTCAACGGTATTTTTCTAAATAGTATGCTTACATTTTTATTTATTCAATTTTTGTACCTTTTTATATACGTGGGTATAAATGGGTATATTTACATTTCAAATTCTCTCTGAGTTGTTTGCAAATACACTTTTCTAAGACACAGTGGGAGGAAATAGCCACCTTTGCATTTTCTGGCCATTTCTAGCGTAAGATCTTACCATAGGGTGTATCAGAATTGCCAGGGCAGGGGCAGACTGGGAGCACCGGGTTGTGAAGGGAAGTAGGAAAAGAAAAAAACAAAAGCTATCCGGGAAAATTCTTTGACTTTTTTTCCAACCTCAGTCATGTCAGGAGATCCAAGAGAGAAAAACATGGGGATTGTTATCTTGTCAGGCACGAGACATCTTTAAAGTAATTTCAAGTTAAAGTTTAAATGTTCTAGTGTAATTTAAAACTTCAGTGCTGAATTTTATCTCTGAATATAATAACATATAAGCTCCTTTGGTGAAAGGCTCGAATTTTAATTTTATGTAAATGCTATAAAATCTATTTATTTACTCCGGTACCATGGATATTCAAATGTGTGACCATAATAAAATATGTTATCAAAAATATAAACATTTATTTTTAGCCTGTAGTACAGTCTATGTACTCGTATTTCCCAGTTTCACAGATTCACAGAGATTTGTTGGGCCATTACTATGTTTATGAAAGAGCTCTGGGTATAAAATAAACCTGAGGCTGTCTTCTTTGGGCAGCGCGATAAGGTAGTGGTCAAGCATTAGGGGAGAAGAATCATAGATCAAGAGTCACATCTCTTTCTACTACGTTCCAAGCTGTGCAACATGGAGTGATTTATTCTACTCTCTGAGCCCCAGTTCTTCAACTGTAACATGAGGGTAACAGTGGTACTTTCTCAGTGAGTTGTTGTGAGAAGCGAGATAATGCCTATGAAGCTAAACCTAGCACCGTGCCTGACATATGTGTTCGATACATGTTAGCTATAACGTTAAATTCGGAACTTATTATCATCTGAGAACAGTAAAAAGAGAGGTAAAGAAGGGAAGCTACTAAACGCTATGCACTTTTGTGTACATTATTTCATTTAAACCTTGTAACAACCCTAGGAGGGATTATTCTTCCTACTCGCACAGGTTCAGTGACTTGTCAAAGGTCACGTGGCTAATACATGGCAGGATCAAGTTTGGAACCCAAGGTCTCTCCAACTTCAAAGCCCATATCCTTCTGACTATACCGTGCTGCTTTTAATTGGGACATAATCCGTACATACATGAAAAACCAAATAGCAGATAGGAGACCAACACCATGAAGTAAGAACATGAGTGGTTTGTTCACCAGAAATCTTATTTAGTCCCAGATACTCTGCTAAGTGCTAGGAATACAAAGTCCTGATTCCATCACACCAGGTGCATTATAGGGGAGATAGAAGTGAATACAAATAGGTAAAAATAGAAAAATAAATACTCATGAAGGAATATAAAAGTGTGGTGGGTGTTACAGCTAATGGCAGTTAATGAAGGGTGGGGCAAGGATCTGAAAAGGCCTAACAGAGGGAAACCTAGAGCAGAGTCGGAAAGGTGGGGGAAACATTTGCCCCACAAAGGACAGAAGGATATTCAGATAGTGGACGGATAGGAAGCGGGTGTGAAGTATGGGGACATCATGTTGAGGGACTCACAAAGTTCCATGTGATTCGACTGCAGAGTACAAGTGAGGAAATGGTAGATGGGGCCGGACAGAGAAGCAAAGAGCTGCAAAGTCACATGGCCAAGGATGTGCTTACAGGGAGGCACAGAGAATCAAGGCTGCTAGTTCAATTAACCTGCCATATCAACTGGGTAGTCAAGGCTGATTTTGAACCAGATAGATCAACTTTAGAGCTCTGGCTCTTAAACCAATGCTGAATGTCTACCTGACGACAGAACTTTTGTAATGTGAATCACATATGTTGTTAATATCTTTTGTCTCTCCTTTATATTTGCTTCTATCTCTATGGTTGCCCTTCCTTCTGAATGTCTAGGTATCCAGGCCTCTTAGGTTGTTTTCTATCTAGACTCTCCACTGACTCACGTATCCCCGCATGTGTTGACGTCAGTTAGCTAAAGAGCCAAACTGGTCCGCACTAAAATTTAATGACTTATGGGGAGAAGAATGCATAAGATATTCCTGCAGGTTTGGCATTGGTAACTCAAAGTTAGAATTGGTAACTACAAGGAGTAAATATTTAATGATGTCATTGCAGGTGTATATATATGTTTATACACACACACACATATACATATATGTGTGTATATATAATGTATTCATGTAGCAAGTGTGTATATATATGTACACATGTTTATCAGGTGCATATAAATGTGTGCACAGGTATATGATTGGGCATTCCACAAGAGAAAACTATATAGGTAACTATTGCCAACTTTTGGCAGACTGCCGTGTCCTATGATGTCAATATGGCAGAACTGGAAAATAGGTAGAATTTGGTTATTAACTTGAAATATTTGGAAGGAAGAAGACTCTGTGATACTGAATACTGAGACTCTAGTGATAAGAACACATTAGCAGATAAAGTAGAGATGGCGAGAGAGCCTCATTGTAAGGCCCTCTTGTGGGTACTTTGATCCCTTCATCAGTTTTTGTGTGGCTGTGTGCTCTACTTAAAACAAGTCAATAATTTACAGAGCTTAAAACATCATCATGGAGGTCAAAGTAATAAAAAATGTACTACAGGATTTAACTGAATGAAGCCACATTATCTAAACTGTGGCTCGTCTTGTTATCTACTTGACTTTTTTTTTTTTTTTTTTAGAACTCTGTGCAAAATGTATTGCTCCTATCTACATTCCCTCAAAATCTTAGGTACTATTTTGGGAAGCTGATTTCTGGGTCTCATCTGCAAAAGTTGGGTGTTACCACTAATGTCGTATGCCATCACACATGGCATTCTGTGGACCTGTAGAACTGCAGAGCTGTAAAGTATGTAGCTCCTTTTTTTGTAGGCATGGGATGTGTAGATGGACTCACTCCCATGCTTGAAATGGCCCAGCTAGATTGTAACAGAAGCAGGAGGAAAAACTGTAGTCTTTGCGTCTCCAGTCCAGTATTTTTTGCTATGTGCCTGGCAGAATCTCCAGGAAGTACTATCCTGCTTACTAAATCACATCACCGCTCCCTTGTCACCATACCAGATTCTGGAAGACTTAACTCGATCATAAATGCTACACAGGAGACAAATAGCATGGTATCATTGTTTCAGAAGCCTTGGCCTGCAAAAGGGCTTTGATTTATAGACAATTTATTGAGTGATTATCTTACTATTAGACTAATGCTTTATTTACCTTTTTTTGTTGTTGGGAAAACACTCTTGGAAAACTAAGATATTAAAGCCTTGAAAAATAGCTATTGGACATGTCCAATTACTGTATTTCATAAAAATTTTAAAATGCAGAAATGTAGTGAACACATTTTGTATTGGGAATATATATTTAGCTGATGGACTATAACAGTTCAAATAGAATCATTTACAGCTTATTGAGTAAATAAAAGTGCTTCCATAAAGATCCACATGACACCTAGCTTTTATTTCAGGTAACTAATTTCGTTTTGAAAAATTGCTTAAATTTAGATTTACATGAGAGAGTACCAGAATACCTCAGCAGTTTAAAAAGTCATTCAAATGACCATGGACTTCACAGATTTAAAATGTAAGATCAGGTGGTGAATATTAACTTTTAATGGTCTCTGATAAAAAAGTTATTTAACTGTCTTGTACTCTTGGTGTTATATTAAAAGTGTTATGCTGTATTTCTGGATACTGTTTGAAACCAGAAAAATAGTTCATATTTACTTGTTTTTTTTTTAACATCACATTCTCAAATCAAGATTTCACCAGAGATTTGTTGGCTTGTTTACAAGCTATTAAGTGACTTAAAATCAGATTTTATCCCATTTCATGAAAAAACAAATTTTTCTAGCAGTGAATAGAGTATAGCAAATGACCCTACTAACAAAAAAAGTGTTTTTACTTTACACAAAAGTAAATCTGTTTACTCGGTGGAGGGCATACCTTTTTGGGGGGTGTAAATCTTTTTAAAAAATCTCTTTTTCTAAGAGATTATTTTCCATGGTTAAGACATAAGATCAGAAGACCACATGTAAGAAGTAAGACTCCAATTTGAAATGCTAGACCCAACATTCCATTTCAAGCTTATTTAGTTAAAAAAAAATGTTATGTGAGATGAAAAGATGCTTTCGATCAACATGGTAGAGAAAAGACATATTAAAAAGTTAAGATGAGAAAAGGCAGAAAGCGAACCCCTTTGTAGAGTGCCAAGACCCAGAGAATAATAAGGAGAAATGAGCAGTGAGACCTTCCCTAAAGGATTGTCTTCCTAATGTGTATGTAACGCGTTTGATTGTTGGAGTCACAAGCACAGGAAAGGAAACTTGAAGAACAGAATATAGAGTTGAGTAGATCATACATCCCTTTAACATTGCCAAACAGGAGTGACGACTGGTCAGTTTGGCACAGTCGGCCTCTTCTAGTCTGAGGCGTCAGAAGGAAGTACCTTCTGAGACGACCTGTCCTTCCTCCGTCTGATTTTCACGCTCCTCTCTTGTCATGTATAGTTTTCTCGGACCAGAACTTGAAATAGAAAGATGTAACAACAAACTTTTGAAGCCTCGCCTGACAGTTTCCTTTCATCATAATAAAGAATACTATGGCTGTAACTAAATCGTATTAAGAAGGAAATCAGGCCTCGCCATCTCCTGCTTTTCCCCGCATTCCCTTTACCCTCATTCAGGTCTGACAGAATGAGAAGCTAGCGGCTGGCACTCTAGTCTTTACACCCGCAAAATCAATCCGGTAACGATGCTGCCCATTTAGACACACAGCAAAACAAACAAACAAACAAACAAACAAAATCAGAAAAGGTGTTTCTCTTGGCGGGAGGAGTGCAGGAATCTATAGCTCCAGCTCCTGATGTAATGAGATGCCTCTGGTCAGCTTCTGACCTGAGATGCTCAGGCCCCGTAGTACAGTTTTGCGGTTGAAACTTCATCAGTGCCGCTAATCAGGGTCAGCACCTGATCTCGGGATGTCTTTTCCTTCCATCGGGATGAGCTAAGCCCTCTCCTTCATAAAGTCATCCAAGTGGTCATTTTAGGTGTTTTTTTTAACTTCCAGCATAAAAAGGGATGATTTCCGTCAGCTGTAGGCTTGCAGTGGAGTATCAAGAAATCAAAAGAAAAGAGATCAAAGAAAATTGCTGAACTAGGTGTTAGATGCAGCCATTGATTTTCCTCCAGTTGTAGTTTTAAAAAATCCACAAAAATGGTAACATATACAACAGTTGCATGTCTATTACTTTCCTAAAGCCAGCGATGACTTCCTTCTTGTTTTCACAGGTAGAAATGTTTTTGGAGAATGTGACATAATAAAGCAGATTCGTATAGTTTGTATATGCTGCTTTATTGTCAAAACTGTAAGAGAATCTACCAAAACAATGTTTTTAAAAAAACTCTGCAATGTGAAGTGTGGTTTTCAATGGAGACACGTATGACTAGACTTATGGTCTCAGCAACATTTATTTCCTGGGAATCTGGAAAATTCTGACGTACAATTGATCACTCATTACTTACTATCAATAAATGTCATAAAATAATACCTGGCTGCTTTACTGAGAAAACTTCATTCATGTTAACTACTGGTTATCAGTGTTACTTAAGGCTTAAATGTATGGCTTCATCAAAATATTAATCCTGTTTTCAAGTATTTCAGATGTGTGGATTTCTTAAATTTGGCTTCCAGTAGTTTCTGGATACCAGTAATGTTTTAAAACATGTGGCCAATAGTTTTCATGTTGTAATCCCATGTTTTGATATATGACTTCCAAATACTTAGAACAGTTTTTATTAAAACAGAGTGGTGGCATTATTATCAAAGGAAAAGGCAAAAAGTTCATCTAACTACCATTTTATATCTCCGTGTGCTACTTTCTGCTGTATTTGTCAATGAAATGAGTCTGGCTGATAGATTTAAAAAACATGATACCCACCGTTCATTTTCTTTCTTTCTCTTTCTCTCTCTCTCTCTCTTCTTGAGAGAGAGAGAGAGAGAGAGAGAGAGAGAGCACACGAGTGTGAGCAGAGGAAGGGCAGAGAGAGAGAGTGAGAGAGAATCTAACGTAGGTTCTGCGCTGTCAGTGGGACCGTGGCTTGGTGCTAGATTCCACGACCATGAGATCATGACCTGTGCCCAAATCAAGAGTCAAACACTTAACCGACTGAGCCAACCAGGCACCCCTCGCAGTTCCTTTGCTAAGCAGTCAGATCTTCCATATTATATAGCATATATTATGTAGCACAATGAAATAAACCCTCTTAGCATTGGTTTCTGTAAATTATCAGTGGAAGCAGAGGTAAAAATGACTGGTTGTATTGACTCTTTGATTCAATAACTTTATAAAATTTTTATACAGTGTTTTACTGCTTAGGCAAACTCTCCATGTCCTGCAAAGTTTGTGCCATGGAACACATAAGGGTATCAATCACATTTGGAAAATAATATTTCTGTAGTATCATACAGATTATGGCAAAATTAAATGGCAATTCTATCCCATTTCATATTACCATGATTATTAGCCCACTTTCCTGTTTGTGGTTTTAGATTCTGTTTAAGAGTTTTCAATTCTAGGGGCGTCTGGGTGGCTCAGTCAGTTGAGCAGCTGACTCTTGATTTCAGCTCAGGTCATGGTCTCACAGTTCTGGGATCGAGACCCACATGGGGCTCTGTGCTGAGCGTGTAGCCTTCTTAAAATTCTCTCTGGCTCTGCCCCTCCCCCACATGCACACGCACGTGTTCTCTCTCTCTCTCAAATAAAAAGATAAAACATTTAACAAAGAGTTTTCAATTCTATGTTTATTTATTTTTTCTTCTTTATATCATAGACAGGATCACGAGACCACTCAAATCTCTCCATTCCTTCAAGAGCTGCTCTTCCTGCTGACACAGTTGGTGTGGGGGAGTTTTTGCCATTGAAAGCGGAACTGGATACAACTTACACTTTCTTAAAGGAGACATTTATAAATCCTCTGACGTCATCCCTCTCCTCTCCAGTGACTATGTCTGCTAATGTCAAAAGACCAACTCAGATTGGATAATGACTTTATGAAATAAAAACAAAAATGCAGGAAGAGTTCACAGTACAATTAAAATCGTTTTGAAGGGGGATTTTCTTATCGGTTGACTTTTGTTTCAGCACAAGTAGCAGTGCATTTTTAAAAATCGTGTGATATCTCGATGCGTGCAGGTGCCTATATCTCCTTGAATAATGAAATAACCAACTTTTCCCCCTCTAAGTTTTATTTATTATCACAGTTGCTCATTTTTATGTAACATATTTTTAAATGTTAAAGAATGACACATTTTGGGTAATTTCCTTCAGACTTAAAAAAAATCAATAAGCCATTTTAGTCTCTATCTATCAAAGTTGTTTCATACTTGTCTATTTTAAAGCAGGACTGCAATACTTTAATAGGATTGAAAGAGCTATTTGAAATGTATGCCAATGATTCCTGTCATTTCATGGCAGTCCTGCCATGGTTCACTGAGCCCCCTCTTCTCTCTTGTCAGCTCGACTGAAGACAAGCATTTAGTTGCAAACTTTAAGCAGGTTGTGCAAAACAGAAATGATGTGACTGCTTCCCCTCCTGCACAATAATGTCACTCCTGGTCAATGTGAGAAGGTCAGGTTGCTCCTTGTAAAGCTACATGATACCACTTGCCCATTTGAACAAGTTAAGTTAACTGCTGAATCTGGTCCCTGCAGGCATTGAAAACCCAGCCTTTTATCAAGTCTGCATTTGATGAGAAAGTAGAGCAATTGTGCTGGCAGGATTTCTGTGGCACGGTTAGGCACTTCATAAGGACAGTTCCCGCACCAGGATAGCAGGTAATGCTAAATAGTGTAAGCTGAAAAACTTCCAGGTAATGGCTGTTCTGACCTTCAAAATAGACTCCTTTTTTGTTTTGGTTGTTGGTAGGACCCAAGAGTGACGCCCATCTTTGATGCTGACAGAATTTAAAACAAGGCCATTGCCCTGCATTTTCTGCCTTGTAGCACACAAAAGTAAAATTGTATGTCAGGCCGAGATGTCGGGGAGCTGACAAGATGCCCCAGTGACATTTCAGCTAGAAAGAGCAAGTGTCTTGCAACCAAGTGGTCAAATATCAAATAATAGGTCAAGCAGGAAGGAGCTGAGTTCTAACCACAAAGAGGTTTCTGGTAACTTACTTGACAAGCTTTTGGGCGCTTTGTGGCTTGACAAAGTGATGTTCTGTTGGGTATCGCTAGACAGACTGTTCTTTATCGCCTTCAGAAGATCAGACATTGACATTGATTAAACTCTTTAACCCTTAAAGGTTAAATCCTTGCAGTTTGCATCATGGTAAGTGAAGAACAAAGAAATATCTGTAATATGTATTTGTCTTTGGATTAATCTTTTAACTCCCCGGTGCTATTAATGTCTGATGTGAACTGTACTTTTTGACAGAGTTTTGATACAAAATCCATATTTTATATTATTTTTCATGATGGACTTTTTCATTATGGATACATTAGAAAATAACAGTATGTATTATGGAATCGATATTGTCTTATCTTGACAGTGACATTTGATTCAAATATAGCCAACTTCTGAGAGTTCTTTTTTATCGGCCTTGGTAAATAAAATGTGTATGCTAACTACTTATGTGATTAGCCAAATGAACCAAGTGATTTATGCCTTCTGAGGTAACACTATTACTGTCATACTATGTAGCACGATTCTATTTCTTACAGTACTGAGCCAGCAGAATTAGCTTTATATAAATCTTTAGAAAGCTGTTTATGTGAAGTAAAATCATACCTTTAACCAAATTTCTCTTAATTCTTTCCTTGGAATTGTTTTTATTAGCCATGTTGGGATTTGAGTATTACAGAATATGCCCTGTGGAACGTAACATGCATGAAATTGAACTGGCGAATTTATTGTAACACAGAAAATGCTATGGATTGTTTTTATGTAGATCATAGAATAATTTCTTTGCGTTTCAAAACTCTCTCTTCTGGTGTTCCATACAATGATTAAGACCGTGTCTGTATAGAAATTGATACACAGCTTTTTAGCTCCTGTGACGTCGCTGAGTTTCCACTTTGTACACTAGAGGAAAACAGTGTTGCCCTCTATCACTTATACGTCTGGGTGCATGTAGACATATGTGTCTTTGTGCTGAATCTATTTCCAGACTTTGCTGATTTAAGAAGATCAAGCACCTATGTTAACTTAGCCTTAGATAGTCCTTGGTTTTCTTGCCTTAATTTTACAAACTGTTAATGGGATAACACCATAAATAAATGTGTATGCCTCTCCATATATGTGCGTATCTGATTTTACAGATCCGTTTCATAGTGTAAATTCTGAACCGCCAATTCAAAAGGATTTTTAAATCAAATCAAATCATGTCACATTTATAACCAACTAGATGCTAAAGGCCAGAGAAACTGAAGGATGAGCCTCCCGAGCAATCATTAGTATTCACAACCAAATATAGTAATTTTTATACCATATGCTTTTTTCCCAGAAGTCAGACCCAGCAGGAGGAGAAGATTTAATGACATATCCTATGGAGATCTGAGAAACTCTAGACTGCTTCTGAGCACGCTAGTGGCCAATCGCTGCAGACTTGAGATCTGTGTTCTGTTGGCAAAGGACAGTTGCTCTATCAGCTTCTTTACCTCCTTAAGAATGATATATAAAGTAGACATTTCTCAGGAGAATGACTTCAAATATTTTTGTAAAGGAAAGGAATTTTTCTTTACACCTTAGTACGTGGAGTTTCTTACTAACCTTCTGTGATCTAGAAAAATACCTATATCATCCATCACTAGCAAAGGGATTCTTATTGTTCTGATCCCTAAGTCACACGAACTTATTGAAGCTTTGCCAGAATTTTTCATAGAAGCATCTGGGAATGACATGACACAAATACAGAGGTGTAAGAAATCGCCAGAATGGCCAATTCGACGATAACAGCATAGGTAAATAACCTTTCAAGTAGTAGAATGTTAACTTTAATTTACCGATGTCTGACTTTATTAGACTTAGCAACACTATTTATTTCACATTTATAATATATGCTCTTATCGGGTGCTTAATGATCATTACTATTTTCATGTTGCTTTATTTACCAATTACATCTGAATTCATTCTGTAGACTGTACTGAACAATGGTAAATTGATCTCATTTTACTGTGCACTTTTTATAAACAAGTCTTCAAAGATAAAAGGTGGAAAGTAACCTAGTAAGTAGTAGGCCCAGAGCTGTAACTCCAAAGCCCACATTATTTCCACCATGCCAGGCCTGCTCAAGAAATAATTAGCACTTTTTAAAGAGGAGAAAAATGTCAAAAATTATCCCACCCAGTTAGGAATAATTTTGGGAAGTGTGTTTTGGTCTGAAGTCTAGATTCCTTATCCATTGATTAGACAAAACAAAACAAGACACAACACGCCCATCCATATGACTACTACTGGGAAGAGTGGTCAAGTGTGTATCTATCTTTCAACCAGTGTCCTTCGTTAACATTGCCTAGAGTCTCTGGCTTGGGCTGAGAGACCTCAGAGGTGCTCTCAGAGAGACCTTCTGTTGAAAGACGCTGATGGTCAATTAGCCTGACCAAGCTATAATTTCCCAATGAAAATAATGACATAGGCTAAGCAAAATTGATCATGAAAGGACTAACTTGTACAATTCCTAGGATGGAGGTGAGGATTCTAAAATATGTTTTTTGGACCGGCGTGATAGACCGAACAATGACCCCAAAGACACCCATGCCCTAATCCCTGGAACCTGTGACAGTTACCTTATATGGCAAAAGGGATTTGCAGATGTGATTAAGAATCTTGAGATGGGGAGATTATCCTGGATAATCTGGGTGGGCCCAAATGCAATCACAAGTGTCCTTGTGAGACAGGGAGGCAGAAGGGGCTCCAACTACAGAGAGGAGAAGGCTCTGTGCAGTTTTGAAGGTGAAGGAAAGGGCCAGGCACCAAGGACTACAGATGCACCTAGAAGCTACAAAAGGCCGGGAGACAGATTCTCCCTTCTGAGGCTCCAAAATGGTGAGAGAATACATTCGCATTTCTTAAGCCACACTTTGGGGTAATTTGTTACAGCAGCCACAAGAAACTAATACAACTATCAAACTTTTAGTGGTTTTTAAGAAAGATGGATACATTCATATTTTAATATTTCCAAACAGAGAAATTCTTCCTTCTTTTTTTTTTTTAAATTTTTCTTAACGTTTATTTATTTTTGAGACAGAGAGAGACAGAGCATGAATGGGAGAAGGTCAGAGAGAGAGGGAGACACAGAATCTGAAACAGGCTCCAGGCTCTGAGCGGTCAGCACAGAGCCCGACGCGGGGCTCGAACTCATGGACCGTGAGATCATGACCTGAGCTGAAGTCAGACGCTTAACCGACTGAGCCACCCAGGCGCCCCACCTTCCTTCTTTTAAATTATCCTCATCAGTTGCCTTCATAAATTGAATTTCCAAATTTGTTTTTTAGATTTCCATTTTATATTCCTGGCTTCTGAATATCATAAACAGTGATTGTCTGTATTGGGGCATTTAGTCACACTCTATTGCCATCAGTTTTGATGATTTTAAGTTAACCTATGACTTCAATAAGTGGTTTAATTCCTACCATATTAAAAAAGTATCTTTTAATGTATACATTTATCTTTTTTTTTTTTTGAGAGAGAGAGAGAGAGATGGAGAGAGAGAGTGAGTCAGGGAGAGGCAGAGGGAGAGGAAGAGAGAGAATCCCAAGCAGGCTCCATGCCCAGCATGGACCCAGCTGCGGGACTCAACATGGGACTTGATCCCACGACCATGAGATCACAACCTGAGCTGAAATCAAGAGTCGGTTGCTCAGCCGACTAACCCACCCTGGTGCCCCTGTATAAATTTATCTTAAAAGTCTACTTCAAATGATTGTTTTTATTTGAGTCCCACTTTTGTTGGCATATTTTTCTAGATTTCTTACAAAAGAAATTCAGTCTTGAAAGAAATGATATTAATCATTTGGAATTTCTAAATCCTATCTTACATGTGCCAGAGCATTTTCCTTAACTGTTTACCCATGAGCTCAACATATATCCCTGGTCACTTATCCATGCCTTTTGTTACAATTAAAGTGAAGGAATTTTAATAATTTACCCAAAAAATGAAATCTTTGAAAATTCTTATTGTATAATATTTGAATCTACTCTTTTCTTTGGTGAAATCATATAGTTGTTTTTTTTTTTTTCTGATGGTTTCGTTCAATGAGAGCAATTTTCACTGAAATGATTAAGTGTTCAATATAATGAAACATAAAATATTGATGATTTAAATCCAGAGTGTTAAGTGTTTCAAGTATGGCAAAAAACAAAGCAAATGAACAACAACAAAAAAACCCCTCTGGTTCTGTGAGGATCATACCCAGTCCTCCTGGTTAAGTGAGACATAAATGGGTACATCCACATGTTGGTAGAAGAGCTTCATCTTTTCTCTCAAACCTTAGCAATTTT
The DNA here is from genome assembly GCF_007474595.2 of Lynx canadensis. Classification (NCBI taxonomy): domain Eukaryota; kingdom Metazoa; phylum Chordata; class Mammalia; order Carnivora; family Felidae; genus Lynx; species Lynx canadensis. Next base: position 40,873,710 of record NC_044315.2, read on the forward strand.
ATTCTAAGACCCTTTTCTGGTTGTGGAACGTGTTGATTGGCAGACCCAGATATCAGATGTCCTGTGAGTTCCTATGCGGGTGCTCACATCTTTGCTTTACTATGTGCTTACTCCCCACCTAATCTTTTTGTCTGTTTGTTTTAAGTAGATCTGACTCTAACGGTCTCCCAAACTGTATCTTCTGTGTAAATTAAATTTCCATTGACATCTTGAAGGGAAATTTTGTTCTTAATCTTTGCAGCAGGGAAACGTAATTGATACTGCATACTGTACATTGTTAAATACCTAGATACAGTATGGGAAGGAGATAAATCAAAACAGAGTTTTTCTTTCTTCTGAATCATCTTGTGTGTGGGTTTTGTTAGATGCTTAGGCGTGTATGTTTTCAAAGCACTGACCTTAATGCTAGCCATGCAGCAGAAGCCCACATAGGTTTTGAAAACTACTGGGTTAATGTTATCTGAAGACGGTTTTTTCACAGTTTAATTGAGTCATGCTTCATTGTCTTTTATTGCATGTTAATGTCAGTAGAATGCTGATTGTTGACAGAATCCTCCCAGTGAAGCGGCTCCAGAAATGTTGTGGTGCTGTAGGAAGCTATGTAAAATAAAAAGTCTTATTTAGATCTGAAGAAGACTCAGCTGACAGGTTAAGAGCTATCAGATATTCATAAATATTCACTAATGACAAGAATATAAGGGGAGCTACCTGTCCTCAATAGATCCCTTCTATGTTTTGGGGGTATCTATATGAGGGAAAAATCTTAAATGCAATCCAGAATGAATCCAATCATATTGGATGCCTAGTAAAAAGCACCGCATAAGAAAAAAAACATAGTAGGTATAATAAGAGGACAATCTGGTTCTTGCCTTTTTTCTTCCAACAAAAACCAAAATATATTTATTATTTACTTTTTCTAAGCTCACTTATGGTCTGAAAGAAGAGGCTTCCACAGTAAACCTATGCATGGAAAGCCCTTGAACTTGGACACTCTCTGCAAATTATTTAGGACCTGAGGTTCAAAGGCAACAGTTCATTTTGGTGACCTTGATGTATAGCTGACCATTGAACTCATTGTAAGTGCTTTTATGGTTGCAGAAGCCCCTCCTGGGAATACACTAAAGTTTTCCTCTGGGCTGAGAAGACATATTTTAACTATGTACTATGAAGACTGTAGAAAGATTCCTAGGAGGCAGAGTTCACATTCACAGTCACAATTAAAATTGTGCTTTCAGATAATTAATGGTGGTGACGTTCCTACTGAAGTGTGCCTGGGTCTAAGGCTCCTTGAAGGACATTGATGTGACAGGGATGCCAGCTAGCACAGCTTCAGAGGGCACCATCTATATCACAGTCTGTGTTACCAGTGCACAACCTGTACGCCTGCACATAACCATCCTGGCACGTGGATGCCAAAATCAGTTTCAAAGTCATTTAGTAATCTATAGGGCTTCTTATTGTCTGTAATCCATAGGGGGGCAGAATCCCTGTTCCCCGTAAGAGAAACTCTGAGGAAGTCCAACACAGTCTTCTTGAATGTCAAGTTAATGAGAGTGGAAACCTTGTTGTCATTTTATCACTGAATAACTTTCACGATTAACAATCACCCATTAAGTTGATTTACTTTACAACAATTCAAATAAGAGCTCAAACACTTAGAGTGCCTACATATAAACATAATTCACATGTCATACAATTCATTCCATAGTTTTTAGTATATTCCAAGGATGTACAACCATCATCACTTTCTAATTCTAGAACATTCTTATTACTCCAAAGAAAAACTCCATACCTATTGAGAGTCACTTTCCATTCCTCATTCCCTGCCCCCCACACCCCTGTCTCTGAAGCATAATCTACTTTTTGTCTCTATACATTTGCCTATTCTGGACATCTCATATAAATAGAATCATGTGTATTGCCTTTTTGTTTTTTAAGCTGGCTTCTTTTATTTAGCTCTATGGTTTCAAGTTTTATTCACACTATAGCATGTGTCGGTACTTCATATATTTTTAGGTGGAATAATATTCCATTGTACAGATTACCACGTTTTCTTTATTCATCCATTGAATGACATTTGGTTTGTCTCTACTTTGGGTTATAATGAAGAATACTGTTATGAACATTTCCATACAAGTTTTTGTGTGGACCAATGTCCCATGTTCATTTCTCTTGTGTATATCTCTATGAGTGGAATAGCTGGGATATGGTAACTCCAGGTTTAAGGTTTTGAGGAATTTTCAGATGGTTCTCCAAAGTGACTGCACCGTTTTACCTTCCCACTAACAATGTATGAGGTTTCCAACTTCTCCACATGTCTTGACAACACTTGCTGTCCATCTTTGGTTTTTTTGTTGTGTTGTTGTTTGTTTTTTTTTGGGGGGGGCGTTATTTAGACACACACAGAGAGAGTGTGCATGTGTGTGCAAATGGGGGAGGGGAAGAGGGAGAGAGAGAATGTCAAGCAGGCTTCATGCCCAATATGGAGCCCGGTGCAGGGCTCCATCTCACGATCCTGAGATCATGACCTGAGCCAAAATCTAGAATCAGACGCTTAACTGACTGAGTCACCCAGGCGCCCGTGTCCATCTTTTTTATAATAGCCATCCTAGTGCGTGTGATGTGGCATCTCATTGTGGTTTTGATTTACATTTTGCTGATGGCTATTGGTATTGAGTATCTTTGCATGTGTTCATTAGTCATTTGTATATCTTTGGAGAAATGCCTATTCAAATCTTTTGCCTGTTTTTTAAAAAAAATTTTTTTAATATTTATTTTTGAGAGAGAGAGAGACAGAGCGCAAGCAGAGGAGGGGCAGAGAGAGAATCTGAAGCAGGCTCCAGGCTCTGAGCTGTCAGCACAGAGCCCGATGCTGGGGTTTGAAATCATGAGCCACAAGATCATGACCTGAGCCGAAGTCCATTGCTTAACTGACTGAGCCACCCAGGTGTCCCTTGCCTGCTTTTTTTTTTTAAATTGGTGTATTCATCTTTTTATTTTTGAGTTGTAAGAGTTCTTTACATATTCCAAATACAAGTATCCATATACATATGCAAATATAAATATATATGTGTGTGTGTGTGTGTGTGTGTGTGTGTGTATACATATATAAGCAAATACTTTCTTCCATTCTGTGGATTCTTTTTCTCACTTATTTAATAGTGTCCTTTGAGGCTACAAAAGGTTTTAGTTTTGGTTAAGTCCAATTTACCTATTTTTTTTCTTTTGTCACTTTGCTTTTGGTGTCATCTCTAAGAAACCATTGCCTAACCCGAGTTTACAAAGACTTATTCTATTTTCTTCTAAGAGTTTTATAGTTTTAATTCTTACATTTAGGTAAATGACCCATTTTGAGTTAATTTCTATATATAGTGTGAGATAGGTGTCCAAATTCATTCTCTTTTCATGTGGGTATCTAGTTGTCCCACCACTATTTATTTTCTTTTCAAATTTTTATTTAAATTCTAGTTAACATACAGTGCAGTCTTGGTTTCAGGAGTAGAATTCAGTGATTCATCATATCCATACAACACCCAGTGCTCATCAAGTGCTCTCCTTAATACCTATCACCCATCTAGCCCAGCCCCCACTCACCTCCCCCCATCAACCCTCTGCTTGTTATCTATTTTTTTTAATTAAAAAAAAATTTTTTTTTAACGTTTATTTATTTTTGAGACAGAGAGACAGAGCATGAACGGGGGAGGGTCAGAGAGAGGGAGACACAGAATCCGAAACAGGCTCCAGGCTCTGAGCTGTCAGCACAGAGCCCGACGCGGGGCTCAAACTCACGGACCGTGAGATCATGACCTGAGCTGAAGTCGGCCGCTTAACCATCAGAGCCACCCAGGCGCCCCTTGTTATCTATTTTTAATAAAGTCTCTTATGGTTTGTTTCCTTCTCTCTCCCTGCCCCCCCCCCAATATGTTCATCTGTTTTGTTTCTTAAATTCCATATATGAGTGAAATCATATGGTATTTGTCTTTCTCTGACACTGCACCATTTGTTAAAAGACTATTCTTTCTCCATTAAGTTGTCTTGGCACTCTTTTAAAAAGTCATTTGACTGTAAGGGCTTATTTCTGGACTCTTGGTTCTATTACATTCATCGTATATGTCTTTTCTTAGCCAGTACTGCACTGTCTTGTTTACTGTAGCTTTGAAATTCAGTTTTACAATTGACAAGTGCTAGTCATCCAACCCTTTTCTCCCCCCAAGTTTTTGGGGGCTATTTTGGGTCTCTTGCAGTTCCATCTGAATTTTAGAATCAGCTTTTTGTCAGATGACTTTTGCGCGTCTATTGAGATGATCATGTGGTTTCTGTCCTTTGTTCTTTAATATGATGTATTCTATTGATTGGTTTTTATATGTTACACCAAACTTGCATTCCTGGGATAAATCTTACTTGGTTATGGTGTGGTGTATTTTTTTTTTTTTTTTTTTTTATGTCACTGGATTCCATTTACTAGAAGTTGTTGAAGATTCTGCATCTCTGTTTATAAGGGTTATTGTTCTGGAGTTTTATTTTCTTGTGACGTGTTTGTCTCATATTAGGGTAATCCTGGGGTTATAGAATGAATTGGGATATTCTCCATCCTCTTCTAGTTTTTGGAAGACTTTGGAAAGGATTGATGTTAATTTTTCTTTATACATTTAATAGAATTCACCAGTGAAGCTCTCTGAGCCTGGGATTTTCTTTATGGGAAATTGAAAAAACTATTTTAAAAAATCTTTTTAAATTTTGGTAAAATATACAAAACATAAAATTTACTATTTAAATGATTTTCCAATAGTGCCTTCCCCCACTCACTCACTCTGTCTCAAAAATAAATAAACATAGGGGCGCCTGGGTGGCTTAGTTGGTTAAGCAACTGACTTTGGCTCAGGTCATGATCTTGTGGTTGGTGAGTTCAAACCCCGCATCGGGCTCTGTGCTGACAGTTCAGAGCCTGGAGCCTGTTTCAGATTCTGTGTCTCCCTCTCTCTCTGCCCCTCCCAGATTCATGCTCTGTTTCTCTCTCTCAAAAATAAATAAACATTAAAAAAAAATTTTTTAAATAAATAACATAAAAAATTTTTAAAAAGAGGAAGAAAAAATCTTAAACTGGAAAGAGATCTAAAGACTCCCAGTGTTCTTAGGGAAAGCCTTTCCACAGAGTCACTCTCCTTTGTCTGCTGCCATGTTTCAGAGGCCAACTTACCTCTACGATAGGTATGTTCTGTGTTGTGTCTCCTTTACTCAGAGTCCAAGTACTATATCCAAACAGCGAGTCCCAGGAAGAGTGGGGAAAATAATGTCAGCTTTCCTTCCCACCTACTTCCCAGGGCACAGTCTACTGACACATAATAGAGTTTTAGATAGATTATAGAAAGCAGTTAATGTTTCCTGAAAAATTTAAATTCCAGATGAGGACGTGGGCTTTCCCTTCACAGGATCAAAGTCTCTTGAAGTGGCTTTCCAAAAACAAGAAAGATCAGCCCCTAGAAGTGAATTCAATCAACTAAATTTCGGAAACAATGTACTATTTTCAAGGTTTCAAAGGTTCCAGAACCACTTCCTAACCTGGACTCAAGTCAAAGTTCTTGAGCTTTGCCTAGTCCTGGTGTCTTCCTAGCTCGTGTCCCAGAGAAGGGGTGCAGCAGCTGGTGACCCCCTCCCCCGCGTCTGGATTCTATTCCTGAGACAGTAGCCTGAATGTGGGGCCTCTGCTCCCCCTGTGCCTCTGTTTTCCAATTTGGATTCTCTCAATGGAAGCCTACTAAACCTATTTTCTTAAAAGCCATTTCCCATGGCCTAAAACCATTCTCCAAGATCTTTTCTCCCACCTTCCCAAATTATAGAAGGTCCTTAGTGATTGTCCAAGGTTTATCATTCTACTTGGGGTAGACATTTGTATCCTGTTATAACATCACGGCTGCTATTCTGGAGTGTTGTTCACAGAGGTTTTTTTTGTTTTTAATTTTTGCATTTATTTGTAATTTTTTTGGATGTTTATTTATTTTTGAGAGGGAGAGAGACAGAGTGTGAGCAGGGGAGGGGCAGAGAGAGAGGGAGACACAGAATCTGAAGCAGGCACCAGGTTCCAGCTGACAGCACAAAGCCCGAGGCAGGCTGGGATCCACAAACTGTGAGATTATGACCTGTGCCACAGTCAGTCGCTTAACCAACTGAGCCACCCAGGCGCCCCATGGTTGGTTTGCTTGAATAATGAGTTCAAGGCATCTGCTACAGACTGAATTGTGTTTCCTCAAAATGCATAGGCTGAAGCCCTACCCCCCAGTGGGCTATTGGGAGGTAATTAAGGTCAGATGATGCCTTGAAGGTAGAGCTTTCAAGATGGGATTAATGGCTTTATAAGAAGAGCGAGGGGCCTATCCACCATGTAAGGACACAGCAAGAAGGTCTGCAAGTCAGGAGAGGGCCCTCACTAAGAACTGAATTGGCTGGCACCTTGATCTTGGTCTTCCCAGCCCCCGGAACTGTGAGAAATAAATGTTGATTAAGCCATCCCACTATGGTATTTGGTTATAGCAGCCTGAGCTAAGATAGCATCCTAACTTCCAGTAAAAGCGCCCAATTAATGTAAGCACTCCTGATTTGTGGATAGTGGGGGAGACAAACAGGTGGAGAGATTTGCCTGGAGTGGACAAGCGGAAGAGTTTAAAGTCATAGACACCTAAACCATGTCAGGTGTCCTTTGTGGATAGAAATACCCATCTCATTTTAAAGTAGGCCAGAGACTACTTCAGAAACAATGCCTTACCTTTTCTTCTCTCTTCCCCACCCCCCCCCCCCCCGCCTTCCCCACCCCTCTTTTCTGGCTCTGTCTGCCTCTTTTCCATACACTCTCAGCATGACTTCCTAAAGGTACAGATTAAATGGTTGGGGTTATTTGAAAAAAGTGTCTGAAGTTCTCCCAGCCGAAGGAATTGTACTATAAAGTAGAATAATTTGAAAGGGAGGAGTTTGTCTTTTTCATGCACAATAAAAAGCTTTCGATTCTTTTAATAACTGAAAAGGTTTATAGTTCTGTTAGAGTCTCTACGAACTTCTGATAAAGTTCATATTGTAGTCGTAGTTTATTTCACGAACTGGGAGAATGCAGACTTCTTTTGCGAAGCTTCTGACTTTCTCCGACACACTTCCTCTCTTACGGAGCACACCGAAGGCTGATGTATGAGGAATGCAAATTAACGTGTTCTGCTTATAAGTTAATATCAAAGAAGAGATTATAGCACAGGCATAGCCTTTATGCACTTCTCAGGACTTCTTATCAATCAGCAGTAACTGAGCTTGTATCGTGTTTATGGCCCGGAGCAGTGGCACGAGACTTTAGAACCAAATTCGCTCTGCAGCTGTGTGACTTTAGGCATGTCATTTAACCTCACAGACTTCAGATTCCTCTCAGGGAAGAGGGAGATAATGACACCTTTTTGGCCAAGCTCTTGTGAGCATTCTGTGAGGGAATATTTGTACACAGCTAAATGGCACACAGTGGTCACTGTGTCCGATAATTTGATTACAGGCATCGGATCTTACC